>NC_039278.1:7058891-7358891 GCF_003368295.1 Carassius auratus | reverse complement strand
GGCGCCAAATAGGAAAAGGATCTGCCGCCCGCAGTTGATTTTGATATTCTAGGTATTATCAAATTGCCTGAGTTTTGAGAACGTAGCGAATGTAGAGGAGTATAATGTAAAAGGAGCTCATTGAAATACTGAGGTGCTAAACCATTCAGGGCTTTATAAGTAATAAGCAATATTTTAAAATCTATACGATGTTTTTATTGTTTACTTTTATTTCATTCTTACATAGCTTTATTTATGTATATTTTCATCTGTGTTGTTTTCTTTAATAATTGCACTGTCCATGGAGCGGACCTGACTCACATTTCACTGCTGGTTATATATGCTATATATAATTTTGTATGTGACGAATAAAAATCTTGAATCTTGAATCTTGAATCTTGTTTGATAGGGAGCCAGTGCAGTGTGGACAGGACCGGGCTAATATGGTCATACTTCCTGGTTCTAGTAAGAACTCTTGCTGCTGCATTTTTGACTAGCTGTAGTTTGTTTACTAAGCGTGCAGAACAACCACCCAATAAAGCATTACAATAGTCTAACCTTGAAGTCATAAATGCATGGATTAACATTTCTGCATTTGACATTGAGAGCATAGGCCATAATTTAGATATATTTTTGAGATGGAAAAATGCAGTTTTACAAATGCTAGAAACGTGTCTTTCTAAGGAAAGATTGCGATCAAGTAGCACACCTAGGTTCCTAACTGATGACGAAGAATTGACAGAGCAACCATCAAGTCTTAGACAGTGTTCTAGGTTATTACAAGCAGAGTTTTTAGGCCCTATAATTAACACCTCTGTTTTTCTGAATTTAGCAGTAAGAAATTACTCGTCATCCAATTTTTTATATCGACTATGCATTCCATTAGTTTTTCAAATTGGTGTGTTTCACCGGGCTGCGAGGAAATATAGAGCTGAGTATCATCAGCATAACAGTGAAAGCTAACACCATGTTTCCTGATGATATCTCCCAAGGGTAACATTTAAAGCGTGAAGAGTAGCGGCCCTAGTACTGAGCCTTGAGGTACTCCATACTGCACTTGTGATCGATATGATACATCTTCATTCACTGCTACGAACTGATGGCGGTCATATAAGTACGATTTAAACTATGCTAATGCACTTCCACTGATGCCAACAAAGTGTTCAAGTCTATGCAAAATAATGTTGTGGTAAATTGTGTCAAACCCAGCACTAGGATCCAAAAAAACTAATAGAGAGATACACCCACGATCAGATGATAAGAGTAGATCATTTGTAACTCTAAGGAGAGCAGTCTCAGTACTATGATACGGTCTAAATCCTGACTGGAAATCTTCACATATACCATTTTTCTCTAAGAAGGAATATAATTGTGAGGATACCACCTTTTCTGGTATCTTGGACAGAAAAGGGAGATTCGAGATTGGTCTATAATTAACAAGTTCTTTGGAGTCAAGTTGTGTTTTTTTTTTTTTTTATGAGAGGCTTAATAACAGCCAGTTTGAAGGTTTTGGGGACATATCCTAATGACAATGAGGAATTAATAATAGTCAGAAGAGGACCTATGACTTCTGGAAGCACCTCTTTTAGGAGCTTAGATGGTATAGGGTCTTTACATGTCCCTTTATAGGGACAAGTTTATACAATTCTTCCTCTCCTATAGTAGAGAATGAGTGGAACTGTTCCTCAGGGGGCCTATAGTGCACTGATGTGATACTGTAGCTGACGGCTGAATGGTTGCAATTTTATCTCTAATAGTATCAATTTTAGAAGTAAAGTAGTTCATAAAGTCATTACAGTTGTGGTGTTGGGAAATGTCAACACTTATTGAGGCTTTATTTTTCGTTAATTTAGCCACTGTTTTGAATAAATACCTGAGGTTATGTTTGTTTTCTTCTAAAAGAGAAGAAAAGTAATCAGATCTAGCAGTTTTTAATGCTTTTCTGTAGGATATGCTACTTTCCCGCCAAGCAATACGAAATACCTCTAGTTTTGTTTTCCCACAGCTGCGCTCCTTTTTTTGGGCTGCTCTCTTTAGGGTGCGAGTATGCTCATTATACCATGGTGTCAAACTGTTTTCCTTAACCTTCCTTAAGCGTAAAGGAGCAACTGTATTTAAACTGCTAGAAAAGAGAGAGTCCATAGTTTCTGTTACATCATCAAGTTGTTCTGAGGTTTTGGATATGCTAAGGAATTTGGATACATCAGGAAGATAACTTAAAAAGCAGTCTTTTGTGGTAGAAGTGATGGTTCTTCGATACTTGTAACAAGAAGTAGAATTTACCATTTTGGCTATATGAAGTTTGCACAGAACTAAATAATGATCTGAGATATCATTACTTGGCTGAATAATTTCAACACTATCAACACCAATTCCATGTGACAGTATTAAATCTAGAGTATGATTTCGACAATGAAACATGTTGTCTAACACCAATAGAGTTCAGAATGTCTATAAATGCTGATCCCAATGCATCTTTTTCATTATCGACATGGATATTAAAATCACCAACTATTAAAACTTTATCTGCTCGGATGTAAAATCACCAAACTCTTTAATAAAGTCTGTATGGTGCCCTGGTGGCCTGTATACAGTAGCCAGTACAAACATAACAGGGGATTTATCATTAAAATTGGTTTCTCTGGATAATGTTATATGAAGCACCATTAATTCAAACGAGTTATACTTGAAGCCTGCCCTCTGAGAAATCCTGAAAACGTTGTTATAAATTGAAGCAACTCCTCCCCCTTTGCCTTTTAGACGCAGCTCATGTTTATAACAGTAATCTTGGGGGGTGGACTCATTTAAAATAATATAATCATCAGGTTTCAGCCAATTTTCTGTCAAACAGAGCACATCTATATTATGATCAGTTATCATATTATTTATAAAAAGTGTTTTCGTAGAAATGGATCTGATATTCAATAAGCCAAGCTTTATCATTTGTTTATCCATATTGCATTTGTTTTTTATTTGTTGAATCTCAATTAAATTGTTAGCCTTAACTTGGTTTAGACGTTTTTTGTATTTTCTAGTTCAGGGAACAGACACAGTCTCTATAGTGTGATATCTAGGTGAAAGATTCTCTATGTGCTGAGAATTAACTGACCTCTGTGATGGGAGGCAGCTAGCAGACGGTCGGTTTAGCCAGTCTGTCTGCTTCCTGACCTGGGCCCCAGTTAGTCAAGTATAAACACTAAGACTATTTGCCATATTTCTAGAGAGAAGAGTGGCGCCACCCCAGGAGGGATGAAGACCATCTCTTTTAAACAGGTCAGGTCTGCCCCAAAAGCTCGTCCAATTGTCTATGAAACCTATGTTATTCTGTGGGCACCACTTAGACATCCAGCCATTGAGTGATGACAATTTGCTATGTATCTCGGCACCACGGTAAGCAGGGAGGGGACCAGAGCATATTACAGTGTCTGACATCGTGCTTGCAAGTTCACACACCTCTTTAAAGTTATTTTTAGTGATCTCCGACTGGCGCCGGCATGAATAACAATTTTACTGTATTTACGTTTAGCATTAGCCAGCACTTTTATATTTGCCAAGATGTCAGGCGCTCTGGCTCCCGGTAAACATTTGACTATGGTGGCTGGTGTCTCTATATTCACGTTCCGTACAATAGAATCACCAATAACTAGAGCATTTTCATCAGGTTTCTCAGTGGGTGCATCACTGAGTGGGGAGAACATGTTTAATGTTTTGATCGGAACAGAAGAGCGGTGTTTTGACCCTGCTGCAGGGGCTCTGTTGCCGGAACCGGACAATGTATCTGAAATCTTCTCTGTCAGCCTAACTATTTCCCTGCATTTATCACATGTTCAGTTCAGTTCAGTTCAAGTTTATTTGTATAGCGCTTTTTACAAAATAAATCGTTACAAAGCAACTTTACAGAAAATTATGTTTCTACAATATTTAGTAGTAGCTAGTAGTTTGTGCACATTTGACAGGATTTTAGAAAAAATAATAATAATAATACAAGACGTATTCAGCTAGACGATGAACTATCAATATTATTAATTATTATATGATTCAGTCACACATTTAGCAATAATTGTTAGTTCTGTTTGTTGATTCAAGGTTAGCATCATCTGAGGTCCTCTGAGGGTCAGCATCATCTCTTCTCAGGTGTTCTGGATCCAGACTGGAGCTTGTTTAAATCCTAGTTAAAAAGATGTAAATCACGTGGCGAAACATAGAAACAAAATACAGACATCATTAGCATAGCTGCTGATCCAACAAAGTAAAATTAGTTTAACCCAAGCTAATGAATAAAAATGCAACTTTGAACAGATGCAACTACACTCACAATTAAAAAGATACATTATTCGAATGCTTGGCGAAAGAGATGTGTTTTTAATCTAGATTTAAACAGAGAGAGTGTGTCTGAACCCCGAACATTATCAGGAAGGCTATTCCAGAGTTTGGGAGCCAAATGTGAGAAAGCTCTACCTCCTTTAGTGGACTTTGCTATCCTAGGAACGACCAAAAGTCCAGCGTTTTGTGACCTTAGGGTGCGTAATGGGTTGTAACGTGGTAGAAGGCTAGTTAGGTATGCTGGAGCTAAACCATTTAGGGTAAGTAATGATAATTTGTAACTGATACGGAACTTAATAGGTAGCCAGTGCAGAGACTGTAAAATTGGGGTAATATGATCATATTTTCTTGACCTCATAAGGACTCTAGCTGCTGCATTTTGGACTACCTGTAGCTTGTTTATTGAAGAAGCAGGACAACCACCTAGAAGTGCATTACAATAGTCCAGTCTAGAGGTCATGAATGCATGAACTAGCTTTTCTGCATCAGAAACAGATAACATGTTTCGTAGCTTGGCAATGTTTCTAAGATGGAAGAATGCAGTTTTTGTAACATTGGAAATATGATTTTCAAAAGACAAATTGCTGTCTAATATAACACCCAGATTTCTGACTGTAGAGGAAGTAACAGTACATCCATCTAGTTGCAGATTGTAATCTACAAGATTCTGTGTAGTGTTTTTTGGTCCAATAATTAGTATCTCTGTCTTATCCGAATTTAATTGGAGAAAATTGTGTGTCATCCAATCTTTTACATTTTTAACACACTCTATTAGCTTAGATAATTGGGAAGTTTCATCTGGTCTCGTTGAGATATATAGCTGAGTATCATCAGCATAACAGTGGAAGCTAATTCCGTATTTTCTAATAATATTACCAAGGGGCAACATATATATTGAAAATAGAAGGGGACCTAGGACGGATCCTTGTGGCACTCCATATTTTACTGATGATAAATGAGATGACTCCCCATTTAAGTAAACAAAATGGTAGCGATCGGACAGGTAGGATCTAAACCATCTTAGAGCCTGCCCTTGAATACCTGTATAGTTTTGTAATCGATCTATGAGTATGTCATGATCTATGGTGTCGAACGCAGCACTAAGATCAAGTAAGACTAGAAATGAGATGCAGCCGTGGTCTGACGCAAGGAGCAGGTCATTTGTAATTTTAACAAGTGCAGTTTCTGTGCTATGGTGGGGCCTAAAACCTGACTGAAATTCTTCATACATATCATTTTTATGCAGGGAGGTGCTCAATTGAGCAGACACGACTTTCTCTAAAATTTTAGACATAAATGGAAGATTTGAAATAGGCCTATAATTTGCCAGTACACTAGGATCTAGTTTTGGTTTCTTAATAAGAGGCTTGATAACCGCCAGCTTGAATGGTTTTGGGACGTGTCCTAAAGTTAACGACGAGTTTATGATATTGAGAAGCGTTTCTTCTGCTACAGGTAACAGCTCTTTCAGTAATTTTGAGGGTACAGGATCTAATAAACATGTTGTTGGTTTAGATACAGTGATAAGTTTATTTAGCTCTTCCTGTCCTATGGTTGTAAAGCACTGCAGTTTATCTTTGGGTGCGATGGATGAAACTGAAGTGTTAGACGCTGTAGAATCTACATTCGCTATTGTATTTCTAATGTTATCTATTTTATCAGTGAAGAAATTCATAAAGTCATTACTATTTAACGTTGGTGGAATATTTGAATCAGGTGGCATCTGGTAATTTGTTAACTTAGCCACTGTGCTAAATAAAAACCTTGGATTGTTTTGGTTATTTTCAATGAGTTTGTGTATATGCTCTGCCCTAGCAGTTTTTAGAGCCTGTCTATAGCTAGACATACTATTTTTCCATGCAATTCTAAAAACTTCTAAGTTAGTTTTTCTCCATTTGCGTTCAAGACTACGAGTTAATTTCTTGAGAGAGTGAGTATTACTGTTATACCATGGTACAGTACGTTTTTCTCTAACTTTTTTCAATTTGATCGGGGCAACAGCTTCTAATGTATTAGAGAAAATATTGCCCATGTTGTCAGTAATTTCGTCTAATTCGTGTGTATTTTTGGGTACAATTAGCAGTTGAGATAGATCAGGCAGGTTATTTGCGAATCTTTCTTTGGTGGCTGGAACAATAGTTCTGCCCAGACGGTAACGCTGCGACATATAGTTAATATCAGTTATACGCAGCATGCACGATACAAGGAAATGGTCTGTAATATCATCACTTTGAGGTACAATATCTATAGCAGTAAGATCGATTCCATGCGATATAATTAAATCTAGTGTATGATTAAAACGATGAGTGGGCCCGGTGACATTTTGCTTGACTCCAAAGGAGTTTATTAGGTCAGTAAACGCAAGTCCTAATGTATCATTTGCATTATCAACGTGAATATTAAAATCTCCCATGATTAGCGCCTTATCAACTGTAACTAGAAGGTCTGAGAGGAAATCTGCAAATTCTTTCAGGAATTCTGTATACGGCCCTGGTGGTCTATACACAGTAGCCAGAGCAAGAGATACATTAGATTTATTTTGCATGTCTGACAGAGTAACATTTAGCAGAAGTATTTCAAAAGAGTTAAACCTGTATCCTGTTTTCTGGGTAACATTGAGAATATCACTATATATTGTTGCAACACCCCCGCCACGACCAGTCTGACGGGGCTCATGCTTATAACAGTAGTTTGGTGGAGTAGACTCATTTAGACCAAAATAATCATTTGGTTTTAGCCAGGTTTCAGTCAAGCAGAGTAAATCAAAACTATTATCTGTGATCATTTCATTTACAATAACTGCTTTTGGTGCGAGTGATCTAATATTTATGAGCCCAAACTTTAAAAATTGTTTTTGTTCATTTACTTTACATTTTTCTGGTTTAATTACGATAAGATTTTTTCTAGATCCTACATTATATTTATATTTTGACCTCACTATTCGGGGAACAGACACAGTCTTAATAGGTTTTACAGCGCAAGTACCTTTAGCATTTAAGCGGTTAGAACAAAACTCATCATAATGGTTATTTGAGAATTGTCTTACTAGTCACATGGAGCGAAATGTCCTGGAGATGTTGTCAGAGAGAAGCTCCGCTCCAATTCTGCTGGGGTGTAATCCATCAGCGCGAAACAGTCTAGGACGCTCCCAGAAAAGATTCCAGTTATTAACAAATAGCAGTTTCTGTTCTTTACACCATGACAACAACCATTCATTTAAAGCAAAAAGTCTACTGAACCTTTCGTGTCCTCGTCGATACGTGGGCAGTGGTCCTGACACGACAATCGTCGCCGCGGGCGTCGTGCTGCGAACCGTCTCGATCAGGCTCCTGAAGTCCCTCTTCAGCGTCTCCGTCTGCCGCAGTGTGGTGTCGTTAACCCCGGCGTGAAGCACGACCGCTCTGGGGCTCTCGCCGTCCTTCAGGATCGCGGGTATCTGCGCAGAAACATCGAGAACACGAGCACCAGGCAAACAATGAGTGTGCACTTTACCTTCGGCTAACGTAGCACTTACGTGTCGGACGATGGAGTCTCCGATGATCACAGCGTCGCGTCCTGTCTCGCGGAGGGGAGCGAATCGGTTCTGGATGGAGAGCTCGAAGGCAGGAGGGGGAGAAGTAGTCGCCCGGGACCCAGCTCGCGTCCTCCGCTGTGGATGCACCCAGGGTCCGTGGTGTCCCGGCGTCGCAGTGAAGGACATCTGGGAAGATCGCGTCCTGGGTGCACCGGGCCTGCGCAGAGAAACACACGGAGTAGACGTGGTGGGACTGTTAACAGCACGCTGTATACTTACCCCGGACTTGTGAGCGTCAGCCCGGGATGATTCCAGCGCGGCTCTCCGCTCTCTCAGCTGGGCCTGCCTCTGTTCCAGGTCGCGAATCTGCTTCCCCACGGCCTCGAGCTCGAGCTGCACAGAGTGGAGACATTCATCCGCCATTAAAGCAAGTAACAGTGAGTACAGCAGTGGTAATGTGTGAGAATAGAGTATTAGCAATGTAAGCGCAGTTAGCAGCAAACACGCTTGCTGATGCTAACTGGCTAAAAGCTAATAGCGGACCCGGGAGATCAAAATAAAACTAGTGATAGCGAGGCGCTCTGATTGTTTTTGTTGTAGAATACAATAGAGGATATATTCACGCGTTATATAAACGGAAACAATGATGTATAAAATTGATTTTTAAGTTAAAAATAGTCAATGAAAAGAATATAGTGACGAAGCTCAAACGCAGTACAGCCGTCAACTTGTGAATCCCTCATCAGCGACAGAGATAGATAAACTGTACATGTGGCAAGAGGTGCAAATAAAGATAGCAGGCGAAGCCATTACTCACCGTGCTTGATGAAATATTCTTACTGCGGTTGTTTGATGAACTTGTGAAAAACTGCAGCGTGAGAGAGGAGAGGAGAGGAGAAAAGAAAATGCTAATGACAAGCTAACGAGTGCTAACGCTTTGCAGGTGTACTGCACTTACGGAAAAGTGAACGATCAAAAGTTCTTACAGCCACTTTCTAAATTTATGAGGTTCAGCAATCTTTTGCTGCACATCAGAAATATATTATTTGATATCACAACTTGTGTTAAGGGAATTTTGCCTTTGTGGACTCATTTTTATAATCCTGTGAAACAGGAAGCCTAGGCTGTAAAACCATGTGGCACTGTGTACTAGAGATGTGATTTTCCCCCACTTTCACCTTTTCTTTTCTTTTCTTTTTTTTTACTTCGGGATCCATGCGTATTCCCTCAGTCGACACAATATACCCCAAAAATGGGGCTATTTTACTCATTTTATTTTATTTTTTCAAATTTGGGATAAAAAAAAAAATCCATCTGACTTTTATAATAGAAAGTGTTTACTCACAATCCCTCACTACCGGAAGTAAAGCCGGGGAACGATCCATTGGGAGAACATGGATTGCAGTGCATGCTGAAACTGCACTGAAGTGTCATTAGTCCTCTGTAGGGCGTGCAGCTTGCGCTTCTGTCCACTGATGCTGAAACCATTAACGTTAGGTCTGCCAGTGTCTTCTCGATATACCTGTGTTATCAGAGGCTGACAGTGTTTTTGTCTGCTGAATGCATGTGATCATACACTGATCTGGTGCTGATTTACTTGCATTGCTCGCATCGGTGTGCTGGTTCCAATAGAAACGCTTCAGATGAGATGAAATCCTGTAATGTAATCCTGGCATCCAGGTGACTAGAGAGGCGTGAGTACTGTTCACTCATAGACTGACTAACAAAACAGTGGTTTTATATTCTTGTTACCATTTAGATGTTTGTTCTAATGACATATTTTATGCTTTATAATTGTTTTAAATTTACTTTTATTTAGAAAGCATTTAAAAGGCTTTATGTTTTATAATAGTATGTTCTAGTGTGACAACATGCCCCACTATTGGATTCACTATTGGAACAGTATAGTATGTTGCAATGTGGTCCGTAATAGTTGAAATGTTTGTTAGCTTTTATCTATAGCCCAAATTAAAAATGAATGTCTATAAAGATGTAGACTTACCCTGATAAATGTGTTCTTGTGTAAAATGTGTGACAACTAGCCCTGGCCTCCTCTGTTTGTCTAGCTTGTCGGTTCATATGTCCCACACGATGGGAGGCTGGAGTGTGTTTGTGGCTGGATTCCTTGCACCCCAAACGTGCAGTGTATTCTGCAGAGTAGCGGGGAGGATTCCATTGCCGGGGTTACCTGTCATTCGCCCATGGATCACGGAGCGCTGCTGTTTTGCTGCTGTCTTAACTAGATATCAAACGAAAGGATTTGCGTCTATTTCATCCCACTCTGGCTGCGGCCGAAAAAGAAACCGTTAGTTAGTTAATTACGTAAGCAGGTTAACAGGAGGAATATCACCGCTCTACAGTTGGTGCGCAAGTGTGTGTAGCCTACTGTATGTGTGTTTGTGTGTGTGCATGTTTACAAGGGTAGTGTTGTGTGTGTTGGTTGGTAATTGTATTGGTTATTTTCAAATGTTTATTGTTCATTTTGTACTCGCGTTTTTACAGTGAACTGTGTATTTAACTTCAGTGACTCCTTGGGGTAAACTAGTCACAAAAACAGCATTCAAGCACTCAACCCCTAATGAAATCAAACAATCACATACATAGAATTAACTATGTATGTGATTGTTTGATTTCATTAGGGGTTGAGTGCTTGAATGCTGTTTTTGTGACTAGTTTACCCCAAGGAGTCACTGAAGTTAAAGCTGTGTCTGCAAAAGTTGGCTCGCAGTCATCAAAGACTGGGTCCACTTTGCCTGAACAAATCGAGTCTATTGATTTAACTGTTTTAAAACCGAGTGACCAGGTTCAGGTGAGGATGTTGCTGCAGAATTATCAGACAGTGTTTTCAGCCCATGATGGCGATTTGGGTTGTACCAATTTACTCTCTCATGAAATTCCTCTTCTAGAGGATACTCTGGTTAGGCAGAGATATCGATGCATACCACCTTCCAAATATGATGTTGTGAAGACCCACATCAGTCAACTTCTCGATGCTGAGGTCATAAGGGAAAGCTGCTGTCCCTACGCTTCCCTTATTGTTCTTGTTAAGAAGAAGGACGGTAGTCTGCGTATGTGTGTGGCAGGACCCCAATAGTTTTTCAGAGTTGCGTTCCTTCCTGGGTTCTATCTCTGCAAGGTTTTCATAGTGACCCCACTTCTCTTAGAGGTGAACCTCAATTATCCCAGCATCGCTGTAACTGACTTGACACAAAGTCAATTTAGACAATTCTTAAAGGGCTCTGAGATTGTGGTAGCCGGACGTCTACAAGAACTTGAGACCAACACCTTTCAGACTGAAGTATCAGCACACGGGGTACGGGAAGAAAACTATTAATTACAGAATAACAATCTGTTTGAACATACTGTTGCATTAGTGGCATACACCTGATTTCAGTTGGAAGACCAGTTTGTCGTCGAGGGTCGGTGTGTTTCCTGATCAGGAGTACATCTTTGGGGATTTCACAGAGTGACTGTGGGCATATCACAGATCATCCAGCAGCTCTTGGATAAAACGTCAAACATTCGCTCCAATAATTCAGCTATTACCTGAGAATGACTGAAATAATACAATATCCAATCAAATTTGTTAACAGAGAGAAATGATCCCCAGAGGACAAGGAAAACATCACAGCCTAAGCTCTAGACCTTCTCTAATGAATAACTTTGTCACAACTCCTACCTCAATGGGGGTTACCAAACCAGAGACTAAGGATGGAGATGAAACGGTCATTGCTGACAAGCTGACTGAAGGTACTACTTTTTTTTTCTCTCTGTCATAATTTTCTTACCTGCAGCAGATAATGTAATGATGCTAAGATACATGAAGCAAAAGTTAGAGGTCACTTCCTAACCAAGTAGTTTTATTGGTATTGGACATTTTTCCAGTTAAGTAGACCATTGGTGATGTCCTATGGGCAAGCCTCTTTTTCTAATTCAGAAAATGGAGCTGTTCTGAACTTTTGAATGGTATATGCAGTTTACAGGTATGTAAATATAAAATTGATGCCACAATAATTTCCAGATGAACCCTCCACAAATATGCATCCTCTGGGGGTCGCTATGGGGAACGGTATACCCATGCCACCATGCTGAGGGGAGTGCAGGCCAGAACCATGGCAAACACAAAGTACTAACTCTGCAATTTCCATGGGAGTTGCCCCTAGAGACGTTAGATGGCTGTCCGTGACATTATCCCTTACGGACAAAGGCCTAGGCTACATACCCAAACTAGACCTCAAGGCTTGTAATCAAGAATAGATTCCTTTAAAGGGATACAACAAGGCGCCTAGCATCATACTAGTCTTGGTCTGTAACACAGGGGCGACCACTTAATCTCGCATAAGCTTGCTGAAGGAACTTGTAGCGATGGTTGCCCCTTAATAAACATTTATGTTTACTTTTATATTTTAATTTGGTTTGTTCGGGCGCCAGCCAGGCATGTAATCCTGGCAAAAAATAAATTCTCACAACCCACCAGCTACATATGTAGACATTGAAAAAGGGACCTCAAATCAAACTTGTAGAAACCAACAGATTCGTTTAACAGTTTATTTTTAAGGAATTCAGACCCAATTAAATTCCACACAAGAAAAAACATCCCAACATCACTGTTGTCAACAACACACTTCCATGGAAAACAAGAAAAAAAAAACGAAAAAAAAAAACAATCAGTATAAAGGAATATAAATTTTCTCTTTATAAGAGGGAAAAACAGGATCTGCACAGAGACAGCAATGATGTTAACACTGGCAAATTCGATGACTTTCTCAGACATTCACAAATATACGAGGTAAAAGAAAGTCTGTGTCCAAGCATCCCATCCACTGATGAATTCACAGCTTAGTTTCAATTCACACACTTTTTATACTCTCCGACAGTCAAAGAAAAAGTTCGATTAAATGTGTGTGCGTGTTGTGGTCGTGTGCATGTATTGTGGGTGCGTCAAGTTTGTACCCGATGCTGCTGGTCTTGGTTTTGGCCTCTGGTAAGTACAGGAACTTCGTTTTCAGCACCATCCAGGAAACGCGATGAGGACTAATCCAAGGCAACGCAACTCTCCCAACAGCCGAGATAGAGAACATCTAAGCCGCTCTCAGTTTCACTTTCATTCCCGCCGTCACGTCATCCGCACCCCGATAAATCCCACCTTCAGGATACTGTAAACTTCTGTCATACTTCTCTCCCAGGTAGGTCAATTTCTCATACCAAAGCACGATACTTCTGTATGTTCCTCGAACAAACAGCACCTTCCTCGAACCACCAACACACTTCACTTCCCCATTACCAGTCCTCTTCCGCTCACAATTCCCCTCCTTAAATAGTTCGTCACACTAATTATCCTCTTCTGATTGGTTAAAGAATTTCTGATTAAAAAATAAAAATAAAGTGGCTAACGAATTACGTTCTGCCACACTCCCTCCCCCAAGGAAAAACAACTCCTAGTTGTTGAACTAAGAGATACCTTAAAATCCTAGGAAATCTTCTTCCTCATCCGAGGTTTCCTGAAAAATCTCTGGTAGTTTCATCCTGTTGTGAAACTCTAATTCCTCCGCAGTAGGAAAACAGGGTTTCAAATTGCACACATGAACATTACGCACATCCTCTCCTGTGGACTCTGTTGGATAATGCGGTATGGTCCTTTCCACTTAGGTGCCAACTTGGCACTGAAATTGCGCTGGGCATTAGATTGCGGAAAATTTCGGATCCATACCCTGTCTTTCTCTTGGAAGGCTACATCTCGTCTGTTTTTGTTGTAATTTCTCAATTGTCTTATTTGTGCTTTTTTACAGTTTTCCTTGGCCTTCTTTTGGAGTTGAGACAACTGATGGATAATGTCGTAGGAAGGATCAGAAGGAGACAAGTTACGTCCATGCAACAGTTTATCCAATGGGCTATGAAGTTTTCTACCCAGATGAAGCTCAGCCGGAGACGTTCCGATGGATTCCTGCACTGCAGTATTGAGTGCGAAACGGAGTTCTGGTAGGTAGTTATCCCAACCTTTGTGATTATCTTCCACAAAAGCAGATATCATGGACTTCAGAGTACGGTTGACTCTTTCCGTCATATTAGTCTGCGGATGGTAGGCTGTGGTTAATTTTTGTGACACACTCCATTTTCCACACAGTTCAGTGAACAAAGCCGAGACAAACTGAGACCCTCTGTCTGACAAAACATAGTCCGGCACCCCCCATCGGGTAAGCACTTCTCTCCTCAGGATTTCAACAATAGCTGGAGCAGTAGCATGTCGCATAGGGAAAAACTCTACCCATCGTGAGAAATAATCAACAAAGCAGAGTAGGACTGCATGTTGTTTGGAGCTCTTTGGTAGGGGACCCATTATGTCTACTCCAAGCATTTCATTAGGTCTTGACGTGATGATTGGTTGAAGTTTTCCTGCTGGTTTTCTATTGTCACTCTTGAGTGTTTGACATTTCACACAACGCTTGACATACTTCTTAACATCAGTCCACATACCATGCCAGTAGGCACTATCCTGTACTCTCTTATAAGTTTTAAAGATTCCAAGGTGTCCAGTGAGGGGGTTTGAATTATATAATTGGAGAATGGTAGGAATAAGGATGCGAGGTATGACAACACGGTATTGAATTTGACCATCAGTCAGGTGAGTAACGTGATATAACTTGTCTTCTACCACAGCATACTGTTCCTTCTCCGTAAGTCCATCTTTGGCCAAAACCTGAAATATTTCTGTACATTCAGGATCACTGTGTAACAGAAATGAGTCGAACCAGACAAATTAAAGAGTCTATCAAAGCTGTATGCATAGAAACACGAGAGCCGAATTCCTCAGGAAGTCATAAATCAGTTCTAGTGCCACAAGAACCAAGCAGGACGACCAACCAACTTGTTCACACAACAGCTTTCAACATGAACAGCACTAGAGCAATTATTTACAATTTCAATTAGAAGAAGAGATTGTCAAATTTGTTGTTCATAATTGAAATGCAACGCTGGACATCACATGAAAACCCATGAGAGTACTGCACAAGTCCCATTGACTCCCCCCACCTAGCAGAACCAGACTGAAATTCCTAAGGGGGGGGGGGGGCTTTAAACCTCTGTCTTCACAGAAAAGTCCTTTGCCAGAGAATGGCAAAGAAACTTCTTTTGTACATATATATGGACCAGAATGAACTCAAAAAGACTTATAAATGAATTATTCCATTGCTTAACTCCATATTCATTTATGTGTAACCCACACATTTGACTACCATGTATAATCACTTATTGTCTATGTCTTTTGATAACTATAGGATACATAGTCATGTCTAGTATTGATATAATCGAATTTTCTTGCTTGATATTGTCCTGACAATCATTTATTTGTAAAATATAACATAATCGTGTTATAGGAATCATGTCCAAAATTAGACCCTGCCAGAGCAGGAACATTCGGACCACATGCTTGGTAAGATAAACATATGATTTATGATACCCCCCGAGCCAAGACAATATCTGATTGGTCAAGACAACATTTGAGGTGTGGCCAACAAGCCAGTTTAAATACCTAGGACATCGTAAAATCTTTGCTTTTAGTCCCTAGCTGCTGCTATTAGCCATGTCAGCTTTTAGTTCTAGCATTGCTTGTGCTATCAGTCATGCCTTGCTTTCAGTCTGCTTTTTAGTCTCTGCTATTAGTCATGCCTGCTCTTAGCTTTTAGCTTGTAGCTTTGCTACCTAGCTTTAGCTTGTAGCTCCTAGCCATGCTGTGTAGTCATCACTGTTCTTTGAGCGCGGTTCCAGCGTGCCTGCCTGCTGCTACTATGCCACGATGAGAAGGAACACAACCTAATCTCGTCAAACTTTATTTATTTTCTTTTCCGTTTGAGAGTTTCGTGTTGTGAGTTAAGTTTTGTTACGTCGAGTCTCCGACGCCTGACCTCGGGTACCCTTTCAACTTCGACCAGCGCACACGACTCTGCACTTTCAGCCAACGCCCAACAACCACGGGCTTCCCAAGACGTCACTTCAGCGACTGAACTTCCAGCCAATCAGCAACACCGGGATACCCCTTTCAACGGGAGTCCCTTTCACAGGAAACGAAAGCAACGTATTCCCAGATATTTGTTGTGCTGGTGTATCTAATATAATTTTAACCTCACTGAGGAACTCAATGCGAGGGCTAATTATGTGATTGATGGTTGTTCATGTTTATGCAATTTAACGTATTGCTGTGAACTTGGGATTACATATTTCCATTCTCTTAAACTCATCTTTCCCTAACTTTCGATCTTCCTGCAACTTGTGTGAATGTGTGTGTGCGTGCGTTTATGTGTTAGATTAGTTTATATGTCTTAGATTTATCTAATAAAGCCTTATTCATATTGAAAAGAGAAGTATCTTGTGTTTTGTGCTTACAAGTTAATGTCTTAAACTGCCGATCTTGTTACTGTGCTAATTAATAGTGTTTTCACTATAGTTTGGATATTAGTATCCAGCGCAGATTTGATGTTAAACGGCTAGTTCACTGAATCGCAGGGTGTCTCCGTGAACAGCCATGAAACAGTGATTCTGTTCAAATTCCCTTTAAAATCTTAAATGATTCCCTTTGAGCTAAATTGACCTGTTTCCCTTACAACTGTGTTGTTCCTCCCAGATGCGCTCAACAGTGATAGGAAATTCTGGATCTTCCTTTTTGCTTGTGTACACATTACACTCGGGTAAAGGATACATCCGTGACAGAGCATCAGGAGCAACGTTCAACTTCCCTTTCCGATATTCCAACACAAAGTCAAATCTTTGTAACCGAAGAGCCCATCGAATGAGTCGACTGGTCGTCCTAGTGGAATTTATTACCCATTGCAAGGAAGAATGATCCGTAACCACGGTGAACAAACGATGTTCCAGATAATGTTGCCACTTCTCAAGTGCCCACACTACTGCTAGGCACTCCTTCTCTGTGGTGGAATAGTTGATCTCTGCTTTATTTAAGGTTCGGCTGGCGTAAGCGATGACTTCTTCACTGCCCTGCTCCTTTCGCTGGGTCAACACCGCACCCAGGCCGGCGTCGCTGGCATCAGTGTACACTGAAAAAGGAAACTGGAAATTGGGATGTCCAAGGATGGGTGGTGATGTAAGGCAGGTTTTTAAATACTCAAAAGCTTGTTGGCATTGTGATGTCCAAATAAACGATTGTCTTTTCTTTTTTAGGGCATTGAGAGGCTCGGCAATCCTAGAGAAATCTGCCACGAATCGATGGTACCACCCAGCCAAACCCAAGAAGCGCTGGACCTCTTTAAGGTTACGGGGAACTGGATAAGTGCGAATTGCTTCCACCTTGCTTCGGTCTGCAGTAACACCCTGTCCATTCACAACATGACCGAGGAAAGTAATCTCCTGAAGGCAGAACTTACATTTTTTTTATATTCAACGTCAGTCCAGCTGTTTGTAACCGCTGAAGGATGGTCTAGATGTCTAGAAAGTGCTGGCCCATTGATGGGGAGTAAACAATGATATGATCAATATAGACGAAACATATGGTTCCAAGTAACCCTATCAAGACGATCTCCATCAGCCTTTGAAAGGTTGCCGGTGCATTTTTTAGACAAAACGGCATGACATTGAAATGGAACAACCCCCCTGACGTGATGAAGGCGGTTTTTGACTTGCTCTCAGGTTCCATAGGTCCCTGCCAATATCCGCTATGAAGATCTAACGATGAAAAAATGGCTGCACCAGAGAGAGACTCCAGGATCTCAGTGATGTTGGGAATTGGATATGCATCACTTTCAGTGAGAGCATTGACCTTTCTGTAGTCCACACAAAACCGGAGACTACTGTATTTTTTTGGAACCAAAACAACAGGTGATGCCCATGCTGAATAAGATGGTTCTATGATGCCAGCCTGTAACATGTCTTCAATCTGTTCTTTTACTATCGTTTGCTTTGCAGGTGTTGGCCGATAAGGGGCGCTGTTTAACAGGTACTTGATGACGAGTATACAGGCAGTGATGAAGAACTGGTCGACGAGTACACACCCCCTGATGTGTCTGCAAAATGTGACGTAATTGGCCTTCTTCATCGTGTGATAAAATCGCTTCTTTTAATGCACGGTCAATTAAGACTTGATCCTCTGTAGGCGTAGGATCTGCATCTCGAGAGGCCAATAGAGGCTGAGAAGGGGGGACAGAACTCATTAAAGAAAGATTTTGCTGCAAACTTTAAGATTCAGTACATTTACCCATCCCAGCGGAACTTCAGCCTCACCATTCGCTAGATAGAGTGGTCCTGAGGTCCATGGATGAAGACTCTCTTGAGGTGTAAGTTCCCTCCACAAACTCTCATGAATGAGGGTATAGCTGGCTCCGGTGTCTAAAATCACCTTACCTTTCCAAGCACCAATATTAATAGGAACAACTAGTTGTTTCGGTTTTTACGACAGAGACCGCATTATTGGAGAGCTGACCCTCTTGTTTTTGACTTTGATGTTGTCTCTTACTTTGAGATGGCTGGGGTGGTTGAAATGGTTGATTAGAAGATGCATAACCAGGACAGTTTCCTGGAGGATGATGTCCTTTACACCTCCAGCACTGAACTGGTTTCTTGTCTATCTGTCGAACCATGGGTGCTCTGGGTAACATAGACTGTTGTGTGTGTTGAAAGTTGCTCTCATATTGGAGTTGCTGTTCATTATCCTTCTCCAGTTGATGCCCTAACTTCACCAATTCCTCCACTGTAGATACTCGACTACGGAGCTGGCTGGCAAGGTAAGGTTTAATATTTTTCAAAATCAGTTTTACAATTTCATTCTCGGTTAACGTTGACTTCCATCTCATGCATAAGGCTCTGTATGAAAAAGCAAAATCTCTGATGGATTCTTTCTCGCCTTGAGTTCTTACTCTAACTCTTTCTGCCAACTCATCCTCATAATCTTCAGAAAGAAATGCAGAAAGGAAAGCTGCCTCAAACTCAGTCCAAGTGACTACAGAGGTACGTGCAACTTCCCACCAGTCGCGGGCCGTTCCATACAAGACTGTACGGAATGTAGCTAGTAGATCCACATCTGACAAAGGATGCAATGCCAGAAAATCTTGACATCGAGTTAAGTAGTTCAACGGATCTGGATCCTCGTGTGGTTTTCCGAAAGTGGGAAAGGTAAGTCGTAGATGATCACTCTTAGCTATAGGTACAGATGTAGTGGTAGTAGTAATTGGTATACCACCTGGTGATGAATATACATTAGCTGGCGATACTTCCTGTTGGTTAGTAGTCAACTCTTTAATCTTTTCAACCTGGGTTTGTAATTGGTCAGACATGTCTGACTGAAATTTTTGAGTATCACTGCAAAAGGCATCCATTTGGTTTTTGTGTTGATGAAATTCTTTGTTGAACAGTTCTTGACTGTTTTTCAGACTCTGGAATGTGGCTTTAAAGTACTGCTGCACTTCCGCTTGAAGCTGTTGAACCAAGAACCGTACTTCAGACACGACAGAAGCCTCCACTTTACTTATATCTTCTGAGATCAGTCGCTTGGTGGTTTTAGACCATTGCTCCATCTCAGTTTTCATTTTTTGTTGGTTATCAGTGATACACTTCAGTAATTGTTGTTGATTGTCCTCCATTTTGACCACCGTTGTTGAAAGATGAGTTGAATCTGAGTTGAAATTTACAAACTGAGCTTTCACCTCCTGGTTAAGTTCGGAAACTACGTTCTCCTGTTGCTTGATGAATCGCTTTAAAGTGTCCAAGTCTTCTTGTACCTGTTTGGTCAGTAGTTGAATTCCTCTGCCGGGTGTTTGAAGTTCACATGGTAACTCCTGCCGTCCCACAGAAGATGAAGGGGTTTCAGGGGTGGTGCAAATCTGCATAGGATCTGATTGTGGTTCCCAGGTGAGGGGTTGCACTGGAGGGCTGCCAGTCAAAGGGGTGGATACAAACTGCACTTGTGATCCATGTTGATCAATATGGGTAGGATTGGGAATATATGGATATGATGTGATCGGGATTTCTGGCTGCCAGCGGGGGGTTTCCACTTCTGGTACTTCCATCTCAACAAAAGTTGTCAGTATGTAAAAATAAATAAAAATCTGTGTGTCTTTTGTTGGGGGGGAAAATAACAAACCGGGCAAAACAACAAACTTGGCCAAAAAAATAACAAACATGAATTAATTCAGGCCCACATAACAAACTGACAATATTCAAAGTATAAACCAAAACATGTTAACTGACAATAAACCTAGCTCAAATAAACCAGCCCTCAAAATTCAGCAGTTCAGTTCACAAATGCAAATATAAATAATGCAGAATCTTACGTACACACTAACCATAATTCAAGCTCACCATAGTCCACACTCTGCATTTCAGAATCACAAGCAAAAGGCAAAAAGCAAAAAAAAAAAAAATCCCTAAATTTTCCCAAAGCTTGAGTTCAGTTCTATTCACAATTTCAGTTCAATTTATCAACATTCACTTCTTGAATTAAATGACCCTTAAGTTTAACTCCGTTGGTTCAGTTCAATTCGGTTCCCATTTAAATTTCAGATTTACGTTTACATTTCAGTCCCTGTTCGGGCGCCATTTCTGTAGCGATGGTTGCCCCTTAATAAACATTTATGTTTACTTTTATATTTTAATTTGGTTTGTTCGGGCGCCAGCCAGGCATGTAATCCTGGCAAAAAAATAAATTCTCACAACCCACCAGCTACATATGTAGACATTGAAAAAGGGACCTCAAATCAAACTTGTAGAAACCAACAGATTCGTTTAACCATTTATTTTTAAGGAATTCAGCCCCAATTAAATTCCACACAAGAAAAAACATCCCAACATCACTGTTGTCAACAACACACTTCCATGGAAAACAAGAAAAAAAAACAATCAGTATAAAGGAATATACATTTTCTCTTTATAAGAGGGAAAAACAGGATCTCCACAGAGACAGCAATGATGTTAACACTGGCAAATTCGATGACTTTCTCAGACATTCGCAAATATACCAGGTAAAAGAAAGTCTGTGTCCAAGCAACCCATCCACTGATAAATTCACAGCTTAGTTTCAATTCACACTCTTTTTAAACTCTCCGACAGTCAAAGAAAAAGTTTGATTAAATGTGTGTGTGTGTTGTGGTCATGTGCATGTATTGTGGGTGTGTCAAGTTTGTACCCGATGCTGCTGGTCTTCGTTTTGGCCTCTGGTAAGTACAGGAACTTTGTTTTCAGCACAATCCAAGGCAACGCAACTCTCCCGACAGCTGAGATAGAGAACGTCTAAGCCGCTCACAGGTTCACTTTCATTCCCGCCGTCACGTCATCCGCACCCCAATAAATCCCACCTCCAGGATACTGCAAACTTCTGTCATACTTCTCTCCCAGGTAGGTCAATTTCTCATACCAAAGCACGATACTTCTGTACGTTCCTCGAACAAACAGCACCTTCCTCGCACCACCAACACACTTCACTTCCCCATTACCAGTCCTCTTCCGCTCACAATTCCCCTCCTTAAATAGTTCGTCACACTAATTATCCTCTTCTGATTGGTTAAAGAGAAAATAAAAAATAAAAGTAAAAAATAAAGTGGCTAACGGATTACGTTCTGCCACAAACTGTCTCAACAGATCCCTAGTAGCAACACCCAGTTAAAATAGGTATCCTAACGATATATAGGTGAATTGGGCTTTTACCAGCTCAAGAAAAGGCACAAAGCAACTGTGCAAAATCCTCATCATATAGGATTTTAGAAAAGAATGCAGAGTACTAGCATCCAAACTTACCACATTGTGGATTTTACAAAGTGTGCAACTCTAAAAGAGCAGCTTATAAATGGAAAGGTGCATCCCAAAACGAATATATTCGAGACTCACCAACTCGATCTAAGGTATGAATGCTGGAGTGGCTAGCAGTAAACATCTAGCTGAGGGGGCAAACACCCAGCTATCAACCGCGAGGGCAGCTTGACCTAATGGATGTTGTGGGTGGATGTTGCTGACAGAAGACCTACCTTAGAAAGCACAGAAACCCACAGGTCCCGGAAAACACTTCAAAGAAAACTCACATAACTCATATATATATTTATAGAATGGATCATACTCACCCACCATGGTTCCCGCACTGGAGCCCCGCTCAAGAGGCAATCCAATGAACCCTCTAGTCCGGACCATCATATAGTGTCACTATGAAGGTGGAGACCTGGTAGTTATAGGGGGATTAGGAAAGGGAAGATAAGGCCAGATGTAAAACCCCTAAAGGGAATGAGTAGATACTCTAGTATCACTCTGATCCAGACTAAAGCACTGACTCCTTGTCTGGATCACATCCCTACCTTCCTCTGACCCACGATTCCTCCTACCCCTACTCGCAGGTGGGGGAGAAGCGCGATCCATGACACTAACCTTCTGTGCCCATTTCTGATCCTCAGACTGAGACAGACCAGGACCCCATGGTGTTTTGGCTCAGACCTGGACCTTTGTGGAATGAAGGGTTTGAAGGCTGCTGAGCGCAGCTTCGCCTTTTGCTTGAACTTATCGACCACTGACTCGACGGAAGTACTTAAAAGTTTGTGACACATTAACACTGGTAACACTTGATTTAAAGAGCAGCGAGAGGACAAAACAGAACTGAGGAAATTGACTGGTACACCATAATTGTGAACATTAATAAGTAGCTTATCTTAGTTGTGTTACAAAATATCTGGAATTAGCACTTTATATCTCTATCTCACAACTACTTTTAGATATGAATTCCTTCTACACTCCCCCTAAATTGAAAAGCTGTGCTCACTGAATCAAAAGACTGAAAGCTAGGAAAATATTCTCTTCATATTTTGGTGAGAAGTGATATCATTTTTGTACATTTTAAAGAGAATTCTTACATTAAAGAAAATATCTTACATGTTACTGATGAGTTTGTCTCTTGCAGTTCATGGAGAGCCACACTTCATCACTGAGTTGCCAGATCAGAATGATGCTCTTTTTTTCAACATTGATGACAAACCTGGTAGCATATTCAACCTGGTAAGAGACCCACTTACAGGTGATTAATTCTGTCAAAAAAACATAAAAGAAAACACACAAAAAACCCCCACAAAAATAGAATCTGAAAAATGACCAGATCATTGGAGATAAGGTCACCCCAGGAAACAAGATGCACACCTATTTCAGCCATTTTGGGATTGTCCATGAGAAGGTTGGTATCAGATTGATGGTGAGCACAAAGGAGATCTCAGTGTCTAAAAATGAAAAACAAGCAAACATTCTCCTGGATTAACAATAAGACTTTAGAAGGACTTGGTAAAATAAGATGTTCTTAAATACTGAAACTCTGTACAGATGAATCTTTGGTTGTCTACACATTCAAGTTTGTTTGTCCTTCCAAACATTTCACAAATTGTTCTAAACATTTCACAAATCACTGTGCACTATGTACTGTCTACAAACCTGTTCCTGGAGTGCTGCCATCCTGCAGATTTCAGCTCCAAACCCACTCAAACACACCTAAACCAGTTCCCCAAGGCATTCAGGGTTGCTTGATAATTACAGGCAGTGTGTTGCAGCAGGGTTCAGGCATGAAAATGGGTCAGGGGTGAAAAAGGTGAGAAGGATATTACCCCTGTAGCGGGGTATACGCATCTGTCAATCGTCCCCTCTTGCTATTCGGGGGAAGAACCTAGCACTATGATTACCTTCTGCCTTGTCAGTCCCCTCACCTCAAAATCGACCTTCTCAAAAACGGTAGCGTTAGCTAATAATTTTCCACCGGAGCTTTAGCTAACTGGCTAACATTGCATTCTCTCCTGCTGTGTTCAATGACTCAATTCATCAAGCTGTAGCTAACGTTAGCTAAGTCTATGTCAACAGATATCCTGGGTAACTTACTGTAACTTAGATATACCAGAAAATATTAAAATTATTGAAACCATCACTCACTAAATTCAGTCAGGTAAATTGCCAATGCAAGGCGTGCTTTCAGCTTCTGATGGTGGTCTGCACTGGTGATGCAAGGCCCTTCGCGTTAATATTTCCTGGTACTCACGCTCCCTTCTGGCACTCGCACCTGTTCGAGTACCTGTAAGTATCTGAAATAAGATGAGTCGTAAAGTTTTAAAATAAAGCTGAAACAGTTCAATAAGAGTCCAACATTCCACACTCAGCCAATTTAGTGCCGAAAAAATGAACCTACATCTTTGATAGCCTGAGGGTTTTTTTCATCTCTTAACAAAAGCTTTCTTTACACTCCATTTTTTACTGCAGGTCAGTTCCACCATGGCGTGAATTTTGAGGTCAGTGACTTGTTTCCAGGAAAGGACCCTGATAAACAAGATGCCAACACTGTTACCAGGTGAATGAAGTTCACACAGATTACATCATTTCTGGTCTCTTCAAAACAATATAGACAACATCTGTCACTCAACAGACCTTTGCACTACATAAAGTATGTGTTAGCTTTCATGTAGTCTTAAGTATATAAGATGTAATGATTTTATTTGGATATAATGCAATATCATCTCCGGTTACTATCGTAACCTCAGTTCCCTGAGAGGCAGGAATGAGACATTACATCAGCTATTGACGTATATGGGAACTCCTCCCTTCTCCACTTTCGCTGAAATCTTGCTGGCCAATTGAAGCGAAGCATGCAAATACTGACAGGTCCAAGGGCAGTATGAATTGGATGGGTGCGAAAATTGGGTCAGAATCATGACTGAATGCTAGCACAGCTGACCAAACAGCAAACATGGTTGCTAACACAATGTCTTGTTCCCCCCTCTCAGGGAACCGAGGTTACAATAGCTGCTAGATGCTTCGTGAGACAGTTATCATCAACTGGCCCTAATTTTCCAACTCTTGCTCACACTGTGACTTTCATATCTCTCAAAGAGTGAAGCCAGCACACCAGTATTTGAATCATGGGTTCAAATGCAGAGCACAAATTCTGAGTATGGGTCACCATACTTGGCTTTATGTCACAGCCAAGTATTCCTCTGACTATTCTTTAGACTCTAATTTGGGATCTATATTCTTCTCTGACTTTGAGCCAGTTTCAATATCTAATTTAGTAAACATTGTCCAGCATTTAAAACCTACAAACTGTGCTTTAGATGTCATTCCTTCTTGTCTTCTTCTTCAAGTTTTAGTTGTCGTAGGCCCAAACATTGTTAATATTATTAACAGTAGCCTAGTAAATGGTATAGTTCCATCTTGCCTAAAACATGCTATTGTACAACCTCTTTTGAAAAAGCCTAGACTAGATCCTTTATTTTTAAATAACTAATCACCCCATTTCTAAGCTTACTTCTTTATCAAAAATATTAGAGAAGGCTATTCATCAGCTCATCTCATTCTCTTTGCTGCCCTCAGGAAGACGTCTCCGCAGCATCCGATCCCGCACTAGCAGACTGAGGGATAGCTTTTTCCCTCAGGCTATCAGACTAATGAACTGTCAGAACTAATACACCCAACAGCACCCTACAGCATACGCCCACAATATGATATGCCACACTCTGCACTTTAACTCCAACAGTTCAACACTGGACTATACATACACTATTATGCATTTAATACAATAACCTACCCATTACCACTGTATACCATCTGATGCACAACCATGACAGTTCTGTATCCAGTTCGCATATATTCTGTTGCACCTTAGTATATTTTTATGCATATATATTTTTACATAATATAGAACGTGTACATTGTGCATAGTTTATAATGTGTAGTGCTAACTGTATTTATGTACATATTGTGTATAATGTGTAATGTTAACTGTAAGTATGTCTAATAGTACACTGTGTGTACTGACAATATGTATGTGCATATTGCACATTTTCACCCGTTGAAGTCTGTATGGTTATACTGTATGTTCATTTTTTCCGCAATTTCTGGAGCAAGCTCCCAAGAATTTCACTCACCAAGGCACATGTGCTGTGTTGATGTGACAATAAAAGTGACTTGTGACTTGACTTGTGACTTGTAAATAAAAATTCAATTTTGGATCAATTTCAGTCTGGTTTTAGATCAAAATATAGTACAAAGACTGCCCTTTTAAAAGTACATGTGACTTGCTTGCTTCTGATTCAGGAAAGGGTGCTGTTTGTGACTTGACTTGTGAATTGTAAATAAAAATTCAGTTTTGGATCAATTTCAGTCTGGTTTTAGATCAAAATATAGTACAAAGACTGCCCTTTTAAAAGTACATGTGACTTGCTTGCTTCTGATTCAGGAAAGGGTGCTGTTTGGATTCTTTTTGATCTTACGGCAGAATTTGACATGATTGATCATGACATCCTTTTAAATCGATTAAGTCAATTGCTACTTGCTACTTGCTACTATGAGATTAAAGGGGGGGTGAAATGCTATTTCATGCATACTGAGTTGTTTACACTGTTAAAGAGTTGGATTCCCATGCTAAACATGGACAAAGTTAAAAAAATTAAGTTGTACGTTTGAAGGAGTATTTTTGTTCCAAAAAAACCTCTTCCGGTTTGTCACAAGTTTCGGAAAGTTTTTTTTCGAGTATGGCTCTGTGTGACGTTAGATGGAGCGGAATTTCCTTATATGGGTCCTAAGGCACTTCTGCCGGAAGAGCGCGCGCTCCCGTATAGCAGAGCACTGAGAGGCTGAGCACAGCCTGATCAGAGCGAGAGCGTCGCGAAAAGTCACAAAAGAAGTGTGTTTTTGGTTGCCAGGGCAAGACAAACCTGCACAGATTACCAAAAGAGAAACAGCATTAAGGGACCAGTGGATGGAGTTTATTTTTACAGAGTATCAACGGAGTTGTGCAAGTGTTTTTGTTTGTTCCCTGCATTTCGGATTGCACATTGTTTATTTCTTAAGGATAATGCAGTCCCAACTAAAAAGGGTCACGATCGTGTGTTGGAACCACATGCGGTGAGTAAAACTGCTTCAAATATCTGTGTTGTTAACTTAGCTATCAGCGCGTAAGCACATCAAGTAAACAACATGCGATGTTGTCATCAAACTGCACTTTCCACATGTGCAGCTTAAAAAAAAAAAAAAAAGACGACATAAAGTGGAACTTAGTCATTTTCCAAAACCGCTAAGCAAATATATACAGTTTCAGTACATACCACATAGCATACCGCCTTTGCTGATGCTGCTTTTGTTAAATTTCAGCCTCTGGATCTGTGTCACAGCTTCCACATGCTCTCAACTCAAAAGCCTACTGGCGCTCGTGATTCTTTAGCTCCGCCCACACGTCACGCCTCTAGGCGCTCGTGTTTTTCCGGGAAAAATCGGTACAGACTATCTTTCTCTTATAAATATAATAAAAATAAAGACTTTTTGGAGTTATGAAGGATGCAGTACTACTTTATAGGTACTCAAGATTAACAGGATATTGAGTGAAAACGAGCATTTCATCCCCCCTTTAAGTTATGGATGGCACAGAACAGTTAAATGTGGCTAAAACAGAATGCCTAATATTTGGCTCTATTATACCATCCTCATATGTGTTGACCGGTCTAGGTCCTAGTGTCTCAAATCTGCAAAAGCAAGTAAGTAACCTGGGAGTGGTCTTCGATTCATAGCTTAAATTTGATTAGCAAGTGAACTCTGGTAAAGGCCAAATATTTTCAGTTAAGAAATATCGCCAAACGAATAAATCAGTTCTGTCGTTTGATGATTTGAAGCGTGTCATAAATGCTTTTATTTTGTCAAGATTACATTACTGTAATTCATTGTATTTGGGGATTCCCACTATTCTTTGGGAACAGTCTTCAAGTATTACAAAACACAGCAACCTAACTGCTGACTGGGACCAAGAAGCAGGTAAGTGTTTCTCCAGCACTAGCTTTGCTGCATTATCTGTCGGATAATTTTTGAGTTCAATTTACAATTTACTTTGTTTTTAAAGCCTTGCATGGTCTAGCACCTGAATATATTTCGGACATGATCCAGTTTTATTCTCCAACATGGCCATTGAGGTTTTCTCCATTTTTTTTAATTAAAGGTCCCTAAATCCCGCTTAAATACCTTTTGGCCTTTTGGAAGAGAAAAAAGTCTGAATGTATGGTACGATAAAAAGCTGCAAATTACCTTTATTTTTAAGTCCATGAAACAAGTGAACCTGAATTAATACACAATGTAATGTAACCTACTTACAAATGTCATCAATGTCAGTTAAACTTTAATTAAATTGTAATCTTTTTAAAATCAGCCTTCACCTTTTTTGATTGCATCTGATTAGGCATTGTTCTTGTCCGTTATGCATTAATTTGTAAAATTTTGCATGTGTTTTTTTTTTATTTTATTTTTTTATGATTCAATTGTTTTTCATTATGTCTAAATATATATAATACATAAATTCAGATGAGCAGTTTGCGATTACTTTGCATTTGGTCCGTTTTACAACAAGGTTCAATTAAAACAGATCACTATACATATATGCACCCTGGAGACCTTTTACCACATAAGGCTGGATCCAGATTAATTTAATAATCCATGAAGCACTTCATCCAGTAGCTTTTCTCCCTGCGACAACAAAAGCAATCTTTTATTATGTTGTTAGCAGTTAGTAGAGTAGGAGGGGAGGAGCTGAGTAAATATATTCTGACGTCACACAACAGCAATTAGACTAGGATCAGTTGCAATTCAGATATTTTAAACTATAATTGTGAATAGTCAGAATTGAATTAGAGATATCTCTAATTACATTTGCAGATGTATGACGTATCTGTTGAAGATATCTATAAAGTAATCAGATATCTTAACTTTGGTCAAGGAGATGGAGTTTTGACTAGTTATACAGTATTTAGAGATATCTCTAATCCTATTTCTTACTAGTGCAATTATTATTGCAGATATCCCTAATTGTCATTGTGATTAGTCAAATTATAATTATGACCATCCGAATTACAAAATTATATTTATGGATAGTTAAAACCAAGTTTTAAATGCTAAAACAGCTTGCCATGGTCATGTGGCTTCCCCTTTAATGGTGTTCCCCTTTAATGGTGGCATTCTCTCATTAGTATCGAAAAAGCAAGGCCAATGTGTTAGTGCAGATAGGCCAGAAACAACTACTTTCGAATGTTTTTACTAACAGCCTGAGCCTCCGTTGCATAAATTTTTGATTTAACAGAGGATTGAGCCATATGCAGTTACTGAAGAGAGAGAGATTCTGAGAGTTTAAAAAATACTTTATAAAAACAGTTTACAAATCAAATTCATAAGTTACATTAAATCAGTATACTCTTGAAAATTGAATTATCCTCTACAACAGAGCAGAGCACATCTTTACAACACCATATATTGGAATTTTCTTCTAAATCATTCATCAAACTGTAATAGTTATAATCTATTCTTAAACACATTTTTAACATTTTGACATATTCAAAAACAGCATTATCATCTATAGATCGTTCCACCTTATTTCATCTACTCATATACACAGACATCTTTTCCCCTCCCAAAATGAAATTGAAAAGTTGACATTGCTCTCTCTTTTTCTGGGAATACCTATAACCCAAAATAAACAACTGTTTGGAAAACAGTTATAATTTATAATTTATACCAAACAATATAAATTAAATTAAATTAAAATTAAATGTATGCATTTAGCAGACGCTTTTATCCAAAGCGACTTACAGTGCATTCAGGTTATCAATTTTTACCTATCATGTGTTCCCAGGGAATCGAACCCCCAACCTTGTGCTTGATATCGCAATGCGCTACAGGAACAATTTGGCAAGAGAAGACAGCATTCAATAAAACAGTGAAAATCACTCTCACGACAAATACAAAAAGGGCAGTCATGATTAATATCAGAGTTTAACAGAGAAATAAAAGCATTAACAGCTATGGCTGAATGTAAAACCCTCCATTGCAAATCAGCAACTTTCTTCAACAGTGGAGGTTTATGGAGCGCTCTCCATTCAGGTCCAACACAATCAATCATACCTAAACGGGCTGTTCATGGAGTGTCAGTTTTTCCATTTAATTTATCTTTGTTCAAAATCTTAACAATTAAACTGTATGAAAAAATTTATTAGCATCATACACAAATGCATTAGAAATACCATAAAAAAAATAAATAAATAAATAAAAAAACGTACAGTCAATAAAATCTGGAAGAACCTTCATCAAAGGAAAAATATCATCAACACCGGGTTGAACAGAACCATTACAATAAATTAAGCAACAAAGTACATTCAGGATCTGTTAAAAGTTACTTCCACTTCTTAAGCAACAAATTAATTATACGAACAGAGTGCACCTTTAAATAAAAGGCAAGAACAAAAGTATTGTCCATGTTTGCACCTGAAAACTGGATTACATTTCCCAAAGTCACTACATTAAACTTAAAAAATTGTCTAAGTAAACTGGGACTTATTTGACAGGTTGCCCTCAAATAACTTCCATACACACCTGGTTCTTGAAGAAACCAATACAACGAGCTGTGATGTCCTCTACTTTTTAAACAAACTCCAAACTTTAAACAGTCCATGATAAAAGCTTGGAAGTCCTGAAGTGTTGCATTGCTTTGAATCCATCAGAAACAAAGTTCTGTCTAAGCCAAGTCCTCACACCTTGTTCAAAATACTACATGCCAGCGCTCTCCACACCAGATCTGTGGGACCACACAGAAACCTCTGCACAAACTGAAGACGGAAAGTTGCCCCCCTGCTATTCAAATGAATTAAACCTTGTTCTCCTTCATCTTTTGACAAAAATAAAACACTTTGAAGTGTCCAATGCAGATGGTCCAAAAAAAAAAAAAAAAAAAATCAACAAGGAGTGCTTAAATTTTTGACAGCAAATCTGGAGGAGGATCAGCACATGATAAGTGATGCCATAAAGTGGATGAAATCAGATTATCAATAATCAGCACTCAACCTATATAAGACATTTTTGGTGAAATCCACTTCCTGTGATGAAATAACAAGATGATGCAAGGTGCAAGTAAACAAGGTTTAATAATTGAAAGTCAGAATAAAGACACAGGTCTGGGACAAACAATCAGGTGTTGGTGAAGCAGGGACGAGATGGTGATCCGGTGGTGGTGCGGTGAAGAGCGTGTAGAGAAACTGTAACGGAAACAGGTCAATTTAGCTCAAAGGGAATTTGATGATGTCCAGCGTTGCCTTTCCATTACGAACAACACATTTGACACCAAATTTCTCTTTTTCGAATTGAAATTGTAAATAATTATTCTAGTGGTGTTAATGTTGAAAGCTGTTGTGTGAACAAGTTGGTTGGTTGGTTATCTTCCTTGGGACTTGTGGCACAGAATGTTTTATGACTTCCTGAGGAATTCTGCTCGTGTTCCGAACACAGCTTTGATAGACTCTTTAATTTGTCTGGTTCGACTCATTTCTGTTACATATCCCCCTTTCGATCGGCGAGGTGTTTAGGAGAAGACATCGTCGATCGCTGGAGAAACAAAGGCAGAAGAAGCAGACAAACACAGCAAACAGCAAGACAACACCTCCATGACATGTTACTGTCAAGGGTGTAGATTTGGTTTGAACATTGGGGGGGTTGAACGTTGTATGATGCCTGTTATTTTTTTCAAAAACAATTTTTTATGTGTATTGTTATTGGATAATTTATTTATATCTATCTATCTATCTATCTATCTATGTGCTTTAACTGATTACAAATTCAACATTTACAAATATGAAAGAGACAACATTTAGAAATTTATTTTAAGATTTTTACATTCCACTTTAATGCATTTTAATTTTTTTTAAAGGGAAACACATCGGCTCTTGAACAACTGTAAACATGAAATTTAGATATACCACTTTAATCAAAGGCACAGAATAGTGATTATGATTACACAGTTTAAATGAAAGCTCCAAATATCTGCTTTCGCCTCTCACAACAAACAACAAATATTTGGCACACCAACTTGTCTAAGAGGTTCAACTTGTCTTGGTGGACATGACAAACTGCCATACTTGAGCGTAGCCAAGTTTTTAACCTTCTAAAGGCGCTAAAGCTCCTTTCTGCTTCAGAAAAGGATACTGGTACAACCAGAAGCAACCTGACCAGAGTTTACACTTCACTGAAAAGGCCACGGACTTCCACTGACAAAGCTTTAAGAATGTTTGCTGCCTCCATACTGGATCCAAATTAGTAGTTATGCCTAAACATTGGTAACTGAACTGCAAGCAACTGGCTGTTGATCTCAGGATACTCACAACACACTGAATCAATTTGTCCAGTGAGCAGAGTGTCCTCTAGTTTCTGTATAGCCTAACTTTACAAAGCTGCTGTTTTTTTTATACGGTTTCCTACTTTATTTTATTGATTGAATGGCATCTTCTTTACCTGATCACTTGCTCCTCCTCTCCCTCTGCTGACTTTTCTACCCTGCTGCTATATTTACCTCGAATCTATTATAAAAACATGTTTAGAGATTATACACATCATAACGTTATGAAATTTGTGTATAATCATCATTGATAAAATTCTTACATAGTAGAGATTAGCAAAAGAAAGAAATTAAGTATTGAAACCTCCAGTAGGCAACAGCGTTTCACTGTTTTAATAAGTTAGCCACTTAAATCGTTCATTCATCCAATTAGTTCAAAAGTCAGATTAATTTAGGAAGAAAACGAACACCGATGTGAATACTTTTGTCATTGATAATTACAGACACTATTGAAAAATAAACTAGCAAAACAGACAGCTGCTTTTGTAACTTGTTATACTGATAGTTATAGCTAAATACATTGCAATGGATTAGCTAGCTAAAATATATGTGGTGTGTACTTAGCTATTACACAATATTCCAATACCTCATTCTCAGTAACGTTACATGGTTTATTTTTTATATTTTTTTTTTGCATCACTCTCTGACCAGCAGTTAAATATAGTCCGCTGTGCAGCGCTTCTCTTCATTTTTGGCGCTAACGTTACCCGTGGACTCTCCCATTCAAACACCACGCGTTGTTTTGGTGAAAGTGTGACTCGTCGGTTGGGCATTACCAATCAGTTCAATGTAGGGGGAGTATTTTTGTCTGATTTATTATGACAAACTCATATTTGATTAGGAACAAAATTATTGTTACAAAATCTACATATTTTTAATTTGATCTGCTGTGATTTTCATGTTGAAATATTGGGGGGGGGGGATTGTAAATGATGGATTTGAATATTGGGGGGGTTACCTCCCCCCCATAAACTACGCCCCTGGTTACTGTACTGGTGCAGGCATCAGGTTATTTAGGTACACGTGGTTAAGTTCAATTAGTCAGTGTAGTTTAGCACATTGGGGATAGTTTAGATCGTCTTGGAAATTGTTGTTTTATTTTGATTCATCAATCAAATTTGTGGTTAAATTTGTTTGGTTCTTCTAGGTTGTCTTATTTTACACGTTTACCGTTAGTTTTCTAGTAATTTCATTTTCAATTCAATGAATTGACCTATCATGCATGGAGCTCTCTGGCTTCCATTCAGTTTAGAGTGGCTGGCGGATATTAGGTGTTGCGAGTCAATCCTAATATCAGACCTTCGACCCTTGCAGGGTGTTTAGGCGTTTAACCTACTCAGGAAAGAGGGGAAGGAGAAGGAATGTTGTGTGTGTTACTGGTGTAGTGCATGTGTGGTCAGATCTGTCCAAGTCTGTGTTGTCTCCCCCTTTTTCTAGCATGTCACTGAAGACTGGCTCTCTGCATCCTTGGCTTGGATGAGGGCATGTCCATGGTCTAATGAGGGTCAGTCCAGACAGTCGGAGGCAGTTTGGCATGGCTTGGTGCAGCAGGGTTGCAAAAACCTTGTCTTCTATGTTGCATTCTTCTTGTGGTGCCTTCTGGCTGTAGCAGAGTTTCTGACCTTCTGTGCTCTGGTGTTTGCTGTTGCACAGACAGGGAATGTGGTTCTTGGAGTTGGAGTTAATTTGACAGTTTGTTTGTGACTGTGTTAGGTGACTGAGGTGATGTCCTTTAGTACCTCAGATTTTTCATCAACAGTTGGCGGTGAAAGACTTGTTTGCTCTGGGTAGTTGTTGAACAGGTCCTTGTCATCTCTGATGTGTAGCAGGTGATCACCGGCTTTCCGTTCAGTCGCTGGTCACAGCGAGCATGACTCAACTTTGTGGTCACATGCATGTAAATGGTTTTGAAGGAACTCTCTCAGTTGTTTCATGACTTGTTCCGTGTCTTCTGATGGTAAGCTGTCATGTTCTTGTGCATACTCAGCACTGTGCATGTCTGAGTGGTGCTGAGGTGGGTTTTGTTGTCGCTTACCCAGACGAGTTGCTCTTGGATGAGTCAGGTGATTACCTTTGGATATCTAGTTAGGTTTACAGATGTTCTTATCCTTTTGGCTTCTTGAGAAGCGGGGCTGGTCCCATGGATTTTTCCAGCGGTTAGGCTGAAAGTGGTCGTGGACATGGGTGTCACACTCTCTGTGCTCTTGATGGAAGACTCTAGTGTTGTGATGCCACTGGGTTTCATCCAGTGCAAGGCTTGAGTCTTTGTTGACAGAGTTCAAGAGTGTGGAGGTTCTGCTACCTTTCTTTGAGGCCATCTTCTGTTTGTTATAGGCCTTCTGTGTTAGGTCACGCAACTGTTGGATGGTCATGGAGTTCGGACAGGCCATGACACCTAGATGGTGACTGACTCCAGGGTACAGATTTCTTAGGAAGAGGCTTTTGAAGTTCAGATCCTCTTCAAGGTCAGGTTGGTTGTGTGCACCAAAGTAGGCTTGTCGGAGTCTGTTGTAGTAAGCTTGTGGAGTCTCTTGACGACCTTGTTTGGTTTCCAAGGCAGTTAACAGTCTATGTTCAGACTCCGGGTCTGTAAACTCTTTAATCAGGACCTCACGAAGTCGCTGGTAGTTTGACTTGGTTTGACTGGGCTGTCTATCTAGAAATTTCGTACCTCTGGACAGGACGTTGCTCTAAGGAGTTATAACCAGTCTCTGTCAGTCACATGAGGTCTCACTTCCAGATGAAATTCGATATCTAGCAGGTAAGCCAGGATGTCAGGGCTCTCTGTGGAGTCTGGGTTGAACCTGCTGATGTTTTCAGACAGTTTGTTGAGGTCTTTGATGGTCATCCTGTGTGCAGCTTCAAGGTCTTGGACGGGAGGTTTTCTTTTGTTGGCAGGAAAGGGTTGTGTGGTGAAGGCAGGTGAGGTTTTGGGTTGTGGCCCTTCGCTCCTTTCGTCATATGCCAGTTCTTGGACGTGGGACTCTGCTCTGCTCAGCAGTGATGAGGCTAAGAGAGGTTCCTCTTTCATTGGCTCTTGTTTGTGCTTGTAAGCATAATGGAGTTCTTTACTGACCATGTAGAGCTCATCGTTGGTATTGTCTAGTTGTTGGGTCAGATTGTCCGTTTCAGTTCTGTACCTTTCAAGGTGGTCTTTCAAAGCACTGATTTCAGAATTCTTGTTTCTGACGTCTAGCTTGGCTTTCTCTAGTAGCTGTTCAGCATACTGGAGTCTGTTTACCAGGTCTTTCTGAGCAGCCGTTGTATGTTGCTGGTCAAGCTGAGCTGCTGCCAGGGCTGCTTGGAGCTTCATAACTTGTTCCGTTGTTTCCTGCTCCCTCTCGCTGGGTGCTTTGAGTTGATCTTGAACTTTCACTTCCAGCTTGTCTATGCAACGTTGAGCACGTGTTAGCTCTTCTTGAAGGTTGGTGATGTGCTTGTCACTCAGTTTCAGCTGGGTTGTGAAGGCATTGCTTAGGGAGCTGGTGATCTTGACTAGCTCCTCGTGGTTGTTGTTCTGGCTTGAATCTTGTATCAGGAATCTTCTCTGTTATTATTAAAAATAATAACAGTTCAAATGTCTTTGGAGTGAGGCTGTCTGTCATGCCTCTCAGCCAAATGTTCACATCTTCCCCATGGGCAATGGGGTCTGCAGTCTGCGGCATGTTGGCACGCCAGGGAGAAGAGAGACTGACACAGATCTGTGTGGAGTAAAAGCCTATGTGTGGTGGGACAACTAAGTGTTGTATCAGTGATTGTGAACCACTAGTGAAGTGTGGTGATGACTGTGTTGGTCTCAGGGGGTCTAAGTAGACTAGAGATGCGAAGACTTTGTCACTCTAATGAGGAAGAGGAAAAGAGAGAAAGAGGTGAAAAACAAATTCAATGACAAGCAAAAATGTATGTTTTTCAAATTAGGAAAATAATTTTTTCCCAATTAAATGTTATCAAAAAGGTAAACAATATTATTATATTTCTTGTTTTGGACAAAAGAATACAATAATAATTCTGATATCTCTTTTCTTAGTCTGACAGGATTGACACCATATACCTTACAGTTGGACCGCTCACCAGGGAGGCTGCGAAGGCGACAGTTGTTCAATACGTATCTTTATTAAATTGATCTCAATGTTGGATGAGATGCTAAAACTTGGATTGCGTTTCCAAATGTAGGGAGGTTAGGAAGAACAAAGGAGAGGTTGATTACAAATCAAAATTCATAAGGATGATTCGTCGTCTTTGGCACGATTGTGTATTTAATTCACTTAAAATTGATTGATACTTCTTACATGTACTACAAATGTAAAAAGATAAGAGGAAAGTAAAGGAGAAAGTACGGAGATGGTAAGTCTCAGTAGCGGTTATCTCAACTACAAGGAGAGCATTGTTTTAGTTGCTGCACAACTAATCAAACAAAATAAACTTGTTTAAAGTGAAAGAGAGTTGTCTTTCTAATTTATTTGAACTTGAAGTGAGGGATAACAATGTCTCCTTTTAGGGCTCAGGTGTGTCGTTCCCAAGCTAGGTTACACTAAGTAAAGAAATGGTTAAAAAAAAATTGACATTTAAAAAAAATAATAAATGGGCAAAATATGCAAAAATGAAATTAAATAGAAGAAATCAATAAGTAAAACAATAGTGGTTAAGTGTATAACCAAAACAGTAAGAGGGGTTAAACGCAATCAAATAAGTAAAGGTCTGAATAGCATATATTCAGATGGGTAATAAAATAAATTAGGTAGAATAAGTTTACTTAAACTTTCAAAGTTCAAGGCTTATTCAATCCTAAAAGAATTAGGCCCAAAAGAGAATACTAAAAATAAAGGATCACATGAAATGATCTGAGAGGGACATTTTGAATGATTCAAAGTAAATGTAATGTTTCAATTAAATTTCATTTCACAGTTAATAATTGTGAGTCGGTATTTCACTTTCTAGTAAAATGAAAATAAATATAGTGAGAAAAGAGAGCAATAAGAGAGAAAAAGAGACCAACAAGTTAGTTAAGATGTTTAAAGGGTTAAATCATGTCAGCGTTGCCCAAACACACCCTATTCATCCATTGGATTGTAATTCTAACGGCTAACCTTTGAGGCTAGTGGCTTTAGCATAGACTTCAATGTAAATGCAACGGTTTCGTTAGCTTAGCAACACCGTGGAGTTTGTTTACACTAGTGTTGATCCGTGCCAGTTTTTCTGGACACAAACACAAAAAGGTTTCCTTCGGTGTTGGTACACAGTTAAAATGTACTATATGAAATATGAATACGGGAGCTTTGATAAATAGATTGAGGAACATGCTCAAAACTATTCTTTATTCACAGATTTATACACTAACAGTTTAGCTCCGTTCAGCAAACAGTGACTGAGATAGCTTTTGAGAGAAACTGGAACACGCAGTGAAATCAAATCAGCTATAAACAAGGCATTACAAAAATGAGGAACACCCTCAATTTCTACGTTATTGTACGCTCTCAGATCTTTACTTTAAGTTCACTTACTGCTGTTAACAATGGAGAGGCGGACTTGAGTTCTAGCTGCTTTCATTCATTTGAGGGTGCGCGCGCTGCTTACGTCATGGGTCACACACATACACACACGTCTCGCTGGCTTCTCATCTTTCAATCCTTTAGCAAAATCAAAGATTAAATAACTTGGTTTATGCTCACAATTTAGATTAAACTGCCCGCATATTCTCCACCATAATAAATGTAACGGAAACAGGTCAATTTAGCTCAAAGGGAATCATTTAATAATTTAAAGGGAATTTGAACAGAATCACTGTTTCATGGCTGATCACTGAGACGCCCTGCGATTCATTGAACAAGCCGTTTAACATCAAATCTGCACTGGATACTAATATCCAAACTATAGTGAAACACTATCAATTAGCACAGTAACAAGATCAGCAGTTTAAGACATTTAAGGGGGGGTGAAATGCTATTTCATGCATACTGAGTTTTTTACACTGTTAAAGAGTTGGATTCCCATGCTAAACATGGACAAAGTTTCAAAATTAAGTTGTACGTTTGAAGGAGTATTTCTGTTCCAAAAATACTCCTTCCGATTTGGCACAAGTTTCGGAAAGTTTTTTTCGAGTGTGGCTCTGTGTGACGTTAGATGGAGCGGAATTTCCTTATATGGGTCCTACGGGCACGTCTGCCGGAAGAGCGCGCGCTCCCATATAGCAGAGCAGAGACGAGACATCCACTGACCAGAGCGAGAGCGTCGCAGAATGTCACAAAAGAAGTGTGTTTTTGGTTGCCAGGGCAAGACAACCCTGCACAGATTACCAAAAGAGAAACAGCATTAAGGGACCAGAGGATGGAGTTTATTTTTACAGAGCATCAACGGAGTTTGGAGTGCAAGTGTTTGTTCCCCTGCATTTCAAGATGCTTGTTTTACAAACAAGTCCCAGTTTGACGCCGGTTTTGCACATTGTTTATTTCTTAAGGATAATGCAGTCCCAACGAAAAAGGGTCACGATCGTGTGTTGGAAACGCAGGCGGTGAGTAAAACTGCTTCAAATATCTCTGTGTTGTTAACTTAGCTATCGGCGCATAAGCACATCAAGTAAACAACATGCGATGTTGTCATCAAACTGCACTTTCCACATGTACAGCTTAAAAAAAAAAACTAATCTTTCCCTAACTTTCGATCTTCCTGCAACTTGTGTGAATGTGTGAGTGCGTGTGTCGGACTGCCACCGGACTAATAATTTTGGTGACAGGAAATGGGCCAATGAATTTGGGAGCTAACTTGTTGGACACGGAGCGGAGAGGAATATTCTTAGTAGAAAGCCACACTTTTTGATCCACGACGTAAACGGGAGGCTTTGACTGGTGGCCTCCCCTGCTTGGAGTAGAGTCTCACGGGCTCTAGTCCAAGTACGGAGGCACCTCTGAATGAATGCGTGAGTTGAGGGGACCAGATCGGATTCCAGACTCTGAAAAATTGGTGGCTGGTAACCTAAACTACACTTAAATGGTGAGAGGCCCGTGGATGACACTGGCAACGAATTGTGGGCGTACTCCACCAGACTTATTGTGGCCCCCAAAATTTGGATACAAATTGGGAACCTCTGTCAGAGACCACGTCCATCGGGAGGCCATGTACCAGGGTCTCGAAGGGACAGGCAGCAGTCGAAGTAGCCCGTCTAGTGGTCGGTTAGATGTCTTACCAGTGGCACAGACTGAGCAAGCCAAAACAAAATTGTGAATGCCGCGAGCCATTAGTGTCCACCAGAATCGTTGCTTAACTAGAAAACTAGTGCGAGTCACTCCTGGATGACAAGCCACGTTGGAACAATGACCCTATCGAATAAACTCAGACCGTAACCCCTCTGGCACAAACAAACAACTGCCTTACTCTGAAACACAGAACCAGACACAGAGGGACAGGCAGACACTAAACAGGATTCATAATAATAATAATAATAATACATCAAACTTGTATAGCGCTTTTTTGGACACTCAAAGACGCTTCACATGGGGAAACAAACAAAACAAAACAAAACAAAACAACAAGGGTTTAGGGAAAAGCTAGTTTGAACAGGTGGGTTTTGAGTACTGATTTGAAGTTTGGCAGTGAGTCCGAGTTTCTGATGGATGTAGGGAGTGAGTTCCAGAGGGTGGGGGCAGTGATAGCGAAGGCTCGATCCCCCAAAGTCCGTCGGTTAGTGCGGACGATCGGAGCAAGGCGGTTTGTGCCAGCTGAACGGAGGTGGCGGGTGGGTTGGTGCTGTTCCAGGAGCTCAGTGAGGTAGAGTGGGGCCAGGTTATGGAGGGACTTATAGGTGAGGAGAAGGAGCTTATATTGAATGCGATAGTGAACAGGTAGCCAATGGAGCTGACGGAGAACGGGGGTGATGTGTTCTCTTGACCGGGTGTGGGTTAGGAGGCGGGCAGCTGAGTTTTGGATGTATTGCAGTTTTTGTAGTTGATTGGTAGGAAGTCCGTATAGAAGGCTATTGCAATAGTCAAGTCTTGAAGTTATGAATGCATGAATGAGAATTTCAGCTGTTGCCAAGGTAAGGGAGGGGCGAAAGCGAGCAATATTGCGGAGGTGGAAAAAGGATAGTTTAGTGATATGGTTGATGTGTGTTCGGTATGAGAGGGTGGGGTCCATTATGATGCCAAGGTTTCGGACAGAGAGGGAGGGGGTGACAATATGTCCGTCGATAAGGAGAGTAAAGTTCTGAATAGAGGAGAGGAGAGATTTTGGGCCCGTGATAAGGAGTTCTGTTTTACTGCTGTTGAGTTTAAGAAAATTATTGTCCATCCAGGTTTTAATGTCAGAAATGCAATCGGTGATGGTGGAGAGAATAGCCGGGGAGATGGATTTGGTGGAAAAGTAGATTTGGGTATCATCTGCGTAGCAGTGAAAATGGAGTCCATGGTTGCGGATGATCTGACCGAGGGGAAGCATGTAGATGGTGAAGAGGAGGGGGCCGAGAACGGAACCTTGGGGGACGCCATGGGTGACAGGGGAGGTGTGGGAGTTGCAGTTATTAACAGAGACAAAATGGTGACGATCAGAGAGGTAAGATGTGAGCCAGCGAAGTGCTGTACCAGAGATGCCAATAGATTGAAGACGATGGAGAAGGACAGTATGGTCAATAGTGTCAAATGCAGCGGAGAGGTCGAGGAGAAGGAGGATGGATATGAAACCAAAGTCGGCAGCAATGAGGAGATCATTTGTGACTTTAAGAAGGGCTGTGTCTGTGCTGTGGTGTGGACGGAATCCGGATTGAAATGTTTCGAAGAGTTGAGAGGAGTGGAGATATTGATGGAGTTGTGTGTTTACGGCGCATTCCAGAATTTTTGAAAGTAACGGAATATTGGAGATGGGTCTGAAGTTATCCAGATTGTCAGGGTTGAGGCCAGGTTTTTTCAGGAGGGGTGTGATGGATGCAAGTTTTAGCGGGGATGGAACAGATCCAGACGTAAGGGAAGTGTTGATGATGATGGTGATGAGAGGAATAAGGGTTTCTTGACAGCTTTTGAAGAGAGGAGAAGGGATCGGGTCAAGCTGGCAGTTTGAGAATTTCATGGTCGAAAGGAGTTTGGAGGTGTCAGAGGGAGACAGTGGAGAGAAGGAGGAAAAGCTGTGGTGTGTGAGCAGAGGGAGTTGATATTCAGAAGGAGGAGAAGCGGAGGAAGTGGATGCTAGTGAACAGTGTATTGTATGGATTTTGGTATGGTAGGATGACAGAAAGTTATTGCATTTGTCTATAGTGAATGTGGAGGTTATATTGTCCTTGGGTTTGGTCAGTTCATTCATGACAGTGGTTATTCCATGTGGAAATAGTGTTAGTGCACCAATCGACCCGGGGGTTGTGTTTATAAAGCCACGGGTGTCCCAAAACCACTGGTGCAAGTGGTGAGTCCATGAGGAGGAATGAGAGGATTTCTGTGTGATTGCCAGAGGTGATGAGGGTGATGCTTTCAGTGGAATGTGTAATTCGGGGAAGTTCTTGACCATTGAGTGCATTGACAGTGTTCTGGTGCGAGAGAGGGGTGATGGGGATCTGAAGTTTGACAGCCAGTTTGAAGTCCATGAAATTACCCTACGCTCCCGAATCCAGAAGTGCGTTAGTGCAGTGCGTTAGTGCAGTGCGACGACGTTCGCCATCTCAGTCTTACCGGGAGGAGGGTCGATGATGGTGATGAGGGCTTCTCTGTGGAGATCCCACCCGATAGTAGCCTCATACTTACTACCGGGCCTGCTCTTTTACCGGACAGGAGTGGATGTGGCCAGCCCGGCCGAAGTATAGGCAAAGTCCCTGGGATCTCTGCTTCTCCCTCTCCTCCCGGGAAAGCCGAGCTCTTTCCACCTTCATGGGCTCGTGATCGAATGCGGGCTGACCGTGCTCGCACCATCGGGCTGGTGGTTCTCTGAGCTGGGCTGTGAATGGCTGGGGCGCGTCAGCCGGGTCACGCGATTCAGACGAGCGTCCACTCTCAGGGCGAGTTCTATCAGTCCATTCAGCGTCTCTGGTAAGTCCATGGTGTAAATTTCCTTATAAACGCGGTCAGCCAGCCCATGCAGGAACATATCCCACTGCGCTTCCTCATTCCAACGGCACTCTGCGGCCAGGGTGCGGAATTGAATGGAAAAATCCGCAACAGAGCCTTCTCCCTGTCGCAGTTCGGCGAGTAATCTGGCCGCCTTCTTACCTGCCACTGCACGATCGAAAACTCTCCTCATTTCTTCTGAGAGTGCCTGGAACGAGGTGCAGCAGTTGTGTCCATTCTCCCACACTGCCGTTCCCCAAAGCGCAGCTCTCCCTGACAGCAGGGTTAATACAAATGCAACCTTCGTCTGTTCGCTCTAAAAAGTATGTGGCTGTAAAGCAAAATTCATGGAACATCTCTTGAGGATGTTCTCTTCTTGTTGGTCCATACGTGAGATGCTGTGAGCGATGAAATCCTTGAGCTGAGAAGTGCTTGCTGCATCCATGGTTTGGTCAGATCGTTCTGTAATGAAATAACATGAGGATGCAACGTGCAAGTAAATAAGGTTTAATAATTGAAAGTCAGAATAAAGACACAAGTCGGGGACAAACAATCAGGTGGTGGTGAAGCAGGGACGAGATGGCGATCCGGTGGTTCCAGGAACCGTGGAACATCCAAACGACATGAGGAACTGATGAATTATAGATGGAGAACTGGGCTGACGAGACACGAGAACAGGACGCACACCAAGGAACAACCACATCGATCTGACAACATGAGAGGGAAATTGCTGGCATATAAAAGGGAGGTAAATTCAATGATAGCTGGTGACACTAATCAACACAGCTAGTAACCACACCCACACAATTACACTCAAGCAGACACCTAAGTGTGAGACAGCCGATTCATGAACCGTGACACTTCCATTTAGCAATACGACCCTCTCAAAAACATTCTCCCAGTTTTTAAGGACAAATGGTTCTTCACCCAAAAATACAACTATGTATTTTAAACCCCCACCAGTCTTCCAATGCAACCCTGCTGGCAATTTCAAACTGTTTTTTCCGTCACTCCTCCTATACTGAGAACTTCGCTTTTGCTCCAATTTACTTTGGCTGAAGAAATTATGCCATATTGAGCTACAATATTTGTTCACATGTCAATATCTTGATTATTAACCATAATGACTGAATCAACCGCATATGCAGATAACTTTTTAAACGTATATTACACACAATCTAAGTTTATAAAAAAAAAAATTCAAAAGCCAGTGAATATAACATATCAGACAGGGTACTGTCTAATTCCTTGCTGGACCTGAAAAATACTCCATTAATCTTCAGTCCATCTGACGTCACTACCAACTTGACTATAAACAGGCACCAGGAGAACATGTCATTCTCTTCTTCGTCTTCACTGACTGTTCTGTTTGAAGTATGCATGTGAAAGAACTGGTAAAAGCGATCTTTCTCTGTCTATTATGGTGACTACTAGCAAGCGTTTAGACAATGTGTGCATCCTTGTCTGTCTTATTTGACACCGATGACACACGCAATCTTTGCGTCATTTGTTTGGGTGAAGAGCATGCGAAAGAAGCTATGAGAGGATGCCCCCTGTAGAAAGAGGTTTCTTTCTGCGCGGAAGACTTCCTCTCTTAATCTCCCCCCTTGGCATCTAAGCCACTTCAAGAAATACATCTTACTTTAAATGGCAAGGCATATGCAGCAGTAAATCAGGCCTTTGAGGAGGCAATCTTCGTGCATTGTGAGAGTTTTTCAAAGTCAAAGTTTTTCAAAGCCTCTCTTTCCAATGAAAAAAGAAAAAAGGCAGCCACCTGCTTCCTGTGGTTCAGGACCCTCCGCTGCTGAGGCACGGAGGTGAATAAGCTTGTGAGAATTTCAGGTGGATCTGTCTGAATGGTTTAGAGTGGGACTTTCCCTTTCACGTTCGTAATGTCAGCAGACGAGAGAGAACCTCGGGAAGATGATGTTATATCTTTAACACTTTCTGATAATGAGGTTACTGCTCTGCTGGGTTTTTACCCAGGAAAAGCAGGAGATATTTGAGGATGGTGAAGAAGCTGAGGCTGAGCCTTCTCAGTTCTCTTGCTCTGCGTATGTAAAGCTGTTGGAGGTTATAGATCATGCCACGGCAAAATTGGACTTGCCATGAAAGCACGTTAATAAGGTGACGCCGTGAAGGTCTTTCTGACCATAGCCCTCCAGCCCAGATGAGCCTTCCATTTCTGCCTGAACTCCACACAGAGATCGAAAAGAAATGAAAGAGGCCATTTTCTTCTCGCATCCATCAGTTTCGGCATTAGAGTTGTGCCGACATCGAGACGATGCACGAAAGCAGCTATGAGAGGATGCCCCCTGTAGAAAGAGCTTTCTTTCAGCGGGGAAGACATCCTCTCTTAATCTCCCTACCTGCCATCTGAGCCCCTTCAAGAAATACATCTCACTTAAATGGCAAGGCATACACGGCAGCAGGTCAGGCTGTGGCTTTATTACACACAATGATGGTGCTTCAACCATATCAGACTGATCTGCTAAGTGACCTGGATAAAGGCGAGGGCCTTTCTCCTGATCAGGTAGCCGAGCTGCGCCACACCACAAATATCTCTCCATGCTACCAAGCAGGCCGCCTCCACCATGGGCAGGACTTTGGCAGCCATGGTGGTAGTGGAGAGACATCTCTGGATGAAAATGGCAGACATTGGGAAGAAAGAAAAGGCTTTTTGGTGTTTCCGTTGAGATGGTGATCAAGAAGTTCAGGGAGACGAAGGCGCGCTCCACTGTTTTCAGATCATTAGTTTCACAAAGGTCCAGGTCTGAGCCCAAACAGAATAGGGGTCCTGGCCCTTACTCGATCTGAGGATCAAAGAAAGGCACAGAAGGTTAGTGTCGCGACTCACGCTTCCTCCCCCACCTGCGGGCAGGGGTAAGAGGAATCATATGTCACGAGGAGGTAAGCAGAACCTAAGGGATGTGATCCAGACAAGGCAGCTTTCTCATCTGAATCAGAGCGATATCTTGGTATCTACTCATTCCCTTTGGGGATTTTTAGCTTATGCTTTTATTTTTTTAAACTTGAGCAGGGCTCCAGCGCTGGAGGGTGGTGCTGAGTTACAGTGTTTACTAAACACTCGTCAGCACCAGCCATCCAGCTTCATGTTCCGGTATTAGGGCGGCTGAGATCACAGGTTTCTGCGGGAGCCTCCTTGATCATCAGGCCTGTCACAGCACTGCAGAGAATTCCTTGGATGTCCGGCCAGGTCACCCTGGGGGATCTCCTGGCTGATTAGTTGTGCTGCCGCATCCAGCGGGAAGTGGAGGTGGAAGTTACAGAAGTCTTCTTGTATATGCTGCCTAAGGTGATGCTCCCCTCGACAGAGGTTTGTAAATTTTGAACTTGCCTCTCCCGTGCGGTCCAGCACCTCTGCGATGCTTAGGAACCTTTATGTACACAAACTAAGCTCTGTGTACTCTGTGAGCATTTTGCGCTCTTTCTAAATGGTGGTTAGTGTGCACCTTCTGAAATCCTGTATGGCAGGGGTGGACTGGAAGAAGTGCATGACGTGTTCTCCCGGTGCCTGTTTATTGTTGCGCCGGTAGTGATGTCAGAGGCTGTCGCCGGCCAACTCATTGGTGTTTGTTGGTCATGACGAGGTGTTCACCATAGTGATCCCTAGAAGATGCAGTGTCTCATTCCCTACTCAGGGAACAATGGTTATATTCATAACCCACATTCTTAAACTGAGACATATTTTCTTCTTCCTTTTGTCTCTGAGATTTACTTGACTCACCCTGTTCTATGTTCTCAGTAATTACTTTTTCTGGTCAGGCACGTATGAGGTGACCCTCCATCCCACATCCAAAGCATCAAATTTTTTCCGAGCTTACATAAACGTTGTGGTCATAATCATCCACTCTGAACTTTAAAATAAAGTTCAACTCTTCATTGTTGTTCTTTAATATCATTAAAACTTGCCTTCTAAAAGAAAGAACATGTCTCAGTTGCAGAGATTTACAGCCGAAATAAATCAATCTAATCGATGACATTAACAATGAACTTGCAACAAAACAATCTTTTTTGACTGACTAACGAGCGGCACTGCTTGAACAAAGATATCTGTAATTATTAGGGCTGGGGCAACCCTCTACATTGCGAGTAAATCACTCGCATATGTGACAAAATCTTCATTCTGGCGACTAAATGATGTCTAATATTAGCCAATGGCTAATAAATTCTCAGATTTTACTCGCCAGTGTGTTAACTCAGATATATGTTCACTTCCCGAACACTCTGACAGAGCACTTCAGAATGTTGAAGTCAGTGAACTGTTCACAGTGAATATGCTTTGATCTCATCTGAACTATTTCCAGACCGCACCCACATTATCATCATGAGGGTCTCGTACAGATCTGTGTGACTAGTGAGCGACGGGTCCGTCCCTTTTGCTTGCTGCATCACCTGATCCATGCACCTCTTCTCGTGATCTCGAAGTTTGCTCTGGTGCTTCTTCGGTTCATGAAGGGGATGATATAGCTCTTGGGTCTTCGGACCACGAGCAGTCCGCCTCTGAGCATTCCTCTCGCGATAAAATAGACAGGTTACAGCACACTAGTGGGTATAGCTTACCAAGCTGCAGGTCAGGCTGGTGCTGCACTGCACACTATGGCAGTGTTAGGGGCCGTTCACATATCACACCTAAAAACGCGTGGAAAACGCTAGGCGCGCCGTTTTCTCCTCCTTTCCAAAGCACTCGGGCAGTTGCGCCCCTGAGGCATCTGCCTTTGCTAAGCAACCATGACGTGCTCTCTCCATGAAGACACGGAAATTTCAGCAAAGGATAAATGGATTTTCAGCTCTAAAAATCGCTTGCAGTAGCTCTGCTACTAAATTTATTTCAAAATGGCAATCCATATACAACTATGATCAGCTGTTCCTTCATCTTACCTGAGCTTTCAACGTTGTTACGGGAAAGGATGAAGCTGATTGGTTAGTTCTTGTCACATGACCCGCGGTGCACTTGCGGCTCTATGAAAACTTGAAACGGTTTTAACTCAATGCGGTGAGGAAAAAACGGGCGTGTCGCACCATGTGCGAGTCGCGAACGCTTTGCGAATGTGTTGAGAACGCGTCGCTTCCATTAGGAGAGCGCATACCGTGCGCCTACATTGGAAATAACGAATTTGAGCATGCAAAAGATGCGATATGTGAACGGCCCCTTACAGGTGTACCAGGCTGACCTGTTGAAGGACTTGATTGTGGGCAGTACAGTCAACGAGGAAGCATTCTCTGAGCTTCGTCGATCAACAGATTTGTCTCTCCGTGTGACCAAGCATACGGCCTACGTTCAATGTGAGCTTTAGTCAGCACGGAGAGGCATTTGATCCATAATTTGATGGGTATTAAAGAGAAAGATTGTTTGTTTCTGTTAGACTCTCTTGTCTCTCCATCTGGCCTGTTTGGCGATTCAGTTAATACGGTTGTCACCAGGTTTAAGGAAGTAAAAGAACACACGAAGAAGCATTCGTTCATTTCCTTCCTCACTGCCCTCAAGGGGAGGGCCATCGGCCACAAGATCTTTTCGCCCCTTCACGTTACATCTCGTGATTCGGGGGGGCAGTGGTTTCCAGTGAAATATTAGATGTTCCGTTGCTTCCTGCCATCATTCAGGACACGGAACATCCAACATCCCCTCAAAAGGAAATGTTAAAATTGATACCACTCTCAGAGAGTGTGGCAGCGTGGAAACTTCTGCCAGGCATTTCTGCATGGGTTTTAAGCATAGTACAGATAGGATACAGGATACAGTTTATTCATGGTCCTCCACGTTTCAACGGCGTGGTCTCCACTTCCATGAAAACTGGAGCTGATGCACATACTGTCACAAGAGATGCAAACTCTTCTGAGCAAATAGGCAATAGAACATGTTCCTCTTCCGGTGAGAGAGTCGTACTATTACAGCAGATACATCCTAGTTCCCAAAAAGGGGTGGGGAGTGCGTCCAATCTTAGATATTCGAAGCTTAAACCTTACAGTCAAGCGCTCAAGTTAAAGATATTAACCGTCAAGACAGTCGTGTCGAAAATCCGAAATCACGAATGGTTCATCACGATCGATCTGAAGGACACATTTTTTCACATATAAATTTTGCCACAACACAGAAAATTCCTGAGGGTTGCTTTCGGGGGTGAAGCTTACCAATTTCGGGTTCTTCCATTTCTAGACTTATCGCCCTGCACGTACACAAAATGCATGGATGCAGCACTAGCTCCATTATGACTCCAGGGCATTTCCATTTTGAACTACATCAATGATTGGTTAATACTAGCACAATTACAAGAGATGGCGCTACAACACAGAGACATCGTGTTAGCTCATCTAGTTTTTCTAGGGTTGAGACTCAACACCAAGAAAAGTATTCTTTATCTGGCCCAGAGAATGACTTATCTCAGTATTGTTTGGTATTCGATCATGATGTGGGCACAAATGTCTCCCGCAAAAATCGAGACAATTCGGCAGACTATGAGCAAAGTCAGGCTAGGCCAAGATCGCACCGTTCGTCAGTACCAAAAGATGTTAGGTTTCATGGCTTCAGCAAGAGCTTGGATTTCATCCAAGAGCCAATCCTCAAAAGCAAATAAAAGTGACGCGCCGCGGGCTTTGTACACTATCTCTGTGGCTCAGACCCAGGGTTAGGGTTAGGGTAAGGGCCCCGTTCCTTGCCTTGGGTCCCAATCTAGGGGCACCGTGTCGTCGCAGATTGCTAACGATGGATGCCTCCCTGATGGGCTGGAGAGCGGTCTTGGATGGCCGTCCAGCTCAAGGGGAATGGGAGGGTCATCAGCTCGATTGGCACATGAATTGCCTCGAACTGATGGCCGTATTTCTGGCTCTGAAATATTTTCTCAATCATCAATTGAGGGGCTGTCATGTCCTAGTGCGGGTGGACAACACAGCAACAGTCTCTTATATAAATCACCAGGGAGGTCTGCGCTCACACAATCTGAACAGAATAGCGAGGCAGATTTTTCCTGTCACTCAGGGCAGTTTACATTCCAGTGCATTTGAATATGGGAGCAGATTTACTGTCCAGACAGACACTACCGACGGGGGAATGGAAACTCCACCCGGAAGTAGTGAAACAGATTTGGCAAGAAAAATTTTAAAGGGTGGACCTCTTTGCCTCCCAACAGACAGTGCAATGTCCCCTTTACTTCTCTTTCAGTCACCCAGCTTCCTAATTCGTCCCACCGACAGAAGAGACTACATTACCCATACACCCTTGAGTTTTACAAGTGAAAAGCCCATGCGTCGCTTTTGCCTCTGCAAGTAACAATTCAACGTGGCCGGAGAGGGTGTGTTGGACGCGCACACTCAGCTCTGTAAACATTCAAATACAGAGTGAACAATACTTAATGTGCTCTCCTGGCTTTAGACCCTGAATACTAAAACATCACGGTCAGAATCAGATGACTCGCTGGCTGACATCCCACCAAGCCTGAAAGGTCAGACGCAAGATAATGAAGTAATTCAGTAGCTCTTTCAGAAAAATTCGGGACAGTCCCGAAATCTTAACTGTTGTCCCGAATCTGGCCCTAATTGTCCCGAAAATTATACTAAAGCAAAATCTTGAGTAGTTATTGTCTGATAAACATCAAAAACTGTCTGCGGAGGTTGAGTCGTCCTGCAAACAGCCCCCGTCAGCTGCTCATTGGCTGCAGCATTTTTTCCAAGTTCTAAAAAAATACCGTATATATCTAATTAATCTATATGCACAAAGACAATATGACTTTTTTGTCCCCTTTTTGTTTTAAAGCTTGATGAAGAGAGTGCAAGTTCCTACAGCTGCGAGGAGGACAGTGATGCACGCGTACAGGAGTGATTGACAGTTCGCGGCACTGTGTACAAAAAATAAGTTTAAGCTCATTAGCGTTACAGAAAGGTCTGATTTAAACACTGTTACAACAGTCATTGTTTTTTTTTTTCTTTTTACAATGGCATTTAAGTGCATGATTTTAATGTTGTTGTTTCTTGTGGCAGACTAAAGTGTAATGACATACGGTTGATCTTTGAATAAAAATGTGTTTAGTTAAGGTTTGAAATTCATTATCTTTTATTATAGGCTACGAAGTCTAATATCATAAGCCCCCTATCCCGTCACCCAAGACCGCAGACAGCCCCCTTACCATTACCATCAATATAGTTATGCTATAATAGAGTACCGGAACCTCTTTTGGGCCACTTAAAGCACTGCATACAATCAATAATTTAGGAACAAAGATCACAAATGCCCATTACCACCCAAATAAATATTTGCTCTGCATACACAGTGATCACTCACAAGATCAATGATTTAGGAACAAAGAAAACACATTAAAAAAAACAAACCCACTCAAAGAACTATTTGACCTGAACAAAGTCTAGACAGTGGTTTTAGAGTGTTTAAAAGTCCTGATGTCCTGTGATAGAACAGATGGTGCACCATGTCTACAGGGTGGATATTCTGCTTGTTTGGGTGTGTATGTTTTTGTTCAGGGTCTTTTGAAACCCTGGTCATCTCAAAGGGAAATGAGCAATGGGTAAGTCTAGTTTTCTTGTCATTAAATTTTGTTTTGCTGCACTAATTAAGTGGCAAACATTTTGATCTGCAGTATATGTTAATTGTCAATACAGCGACAAAAATGGGAAAGTATCCATCATAGTTTAGTCATCATATATTTTTCTGTACAGTCAGAGTCATGCACATACATTTTGTATTAATTGAAATTAAATTATATTTATGCATTTTCAGACGCTTTTATCCAAAGCGACTTACAGTGCATTCAGGCTAACAATTTTTACCTATCATGTGTTCCCCGGGGAATCGAACCCCCAACATTGCGCTTGCTTGCCTGCTAACAAAATGCTCTTCCACTTGAGCTACAAGAACACTATTTATAAACTAAAAGTTATTTACTGTTAGACTTGAGATTCATGTTCTAAATATAATTTTGAATAAAGACATGAAATGTTCAGAAAACATCACAGAATCATTTATTCAAACTATCTATCCAAACAGGCTGATTAATTCAAAAACAAAGAAAATTACCACTGACTTTATAAATTAAACACCAAATTTGTTCAAAAAGACTACACTATTTTCAGGGAAGCACAAATGTTCTACTTTGTTTGGACAAAATAGAGCTAAATTTATACTTATTGTTATGCATAATGGAAGGTTAGTACCTAATCTTGTACAGTCTTGGAGAATTAGAACTTGCATACAGTTGTCAGATTCACCATAATTAAGAATGTATGCCACATGCCAAATTTAAATAAAATATATATATATATATATATATATATATATATATATATATATATATATATATATATATATTAAAATTAAAAAATATCTTGCAAAAAGGGCACTTATCCAGTCAGAGGCTAAAAGCACCACTTTCGGTGTATCTGTGTATGTGTCTGCATAAAGTAATGAGTCCTCTAATGTCCCTCCAGGTCAACCATCCCAGCACGACCAGACTCTTAAAGGTATGCAACAAAGTTGTTAAAAGTTTGCTATGCCAATACTGAAATTACAGTACTGAAATTATATTCAGGAATTAGAAAGGTGTTACATATAATAATACACAACACATACGTATAGGCTATTTTGTGTGTTAGCTTTAGCATACAAACTCTTTTACATCTACACACTGTATTTTGTTGCCATCTAAAATTAATTTTCTAATGGTCTCCTCACAGAAGCGAAGTGTGAGCAGTGCTGAGGTGGGAACTCTTTCTTACATCTCACACAAGTTTGTCTGTCAAGACTTTGATCATTTTAAAATGAATGGGAGTTTTATTGGTCTGTTTATACCTGATCTGACCCTTAAAAATACTGTTGTATAACTGATTCATTATTACTGTAAATTGATTTTATTTTAATTAATAATAACAATCTACATGAATAAAAATATAATTTGCAATATAGGTTGATTAACTTATATTCTGTAATGTAGCTGACACTGACCTTAAAAGGGTCATCGGATGCTCATTTTCCACAAGTTGATATGATTCTTTAGGATCTTAATGAAAAGTCTGTAACATAGTTTGGTTCAAATTTCTCAATGGTATTGTAAAAACACCTAACCATGTCAAAAACAGCTCTGTTTAAAGCAAGACATTTTGTTGCATGTTCCTTTAAATGTTAATGAGCTCTACTGACCCCACCCCTCTCTTCCTGAGCCGCTCTCAGAGAGACTATTTACTTTGCTTGCTTATAAGCACATTATTAGGGAAGGCAATTTGCAAAGATCCATTAAAAAACGTTATACTCACTTTACCTGTAGGTGAAGCTGGATCACGAATGGTTGCGTGAATATAGATGCATTTATGTGAATCGGGGGCACATTAACTTCAAAAACAAATCCACTGTCTTCAGCAGCTCAGATGTCTGGAGTTAAGGACGACTGCTATGTTCATTATTTCATCCAACAACAGAACACCACGATTGCTTAGGAGTCATTCTTGTCTACATCTGCTCCCGTGGTGAAACAATGGTGAACAGCTTACTCAGGGAAGGGCTAATTTAGGGATGCACCGATTACCAATACCACTTTTTTCCAGCACTTGCCTGATACCAATACTTTTATTTTTGTTACTTGGCGATACAGAGTACCGATACAGATATTTATATTGCATTTTTCATTTTTTTAAGATACTGGGTACAGAAACAGAAAGAGTATAATGTTAGTTGGTTAACTTAATTTATTAAATAGATACAGTCAAAGCAAATTTGACACATTTCTCAGATTATCACAGTTTATCCTCTATAGCAGTGGTTCCCAATCCTGGAACCAGGAGAACACTGCACATTTTAAATGTCTTCCTATTCAAACACACCTGATTCAACTCATCAGCTCATTAGTGAAGGCTCCAAGGGCTCTCCAAGACCAGGATTGGGAAACACTGCTCTATATTTTAGAAGATGGTAAAAAAAAAAAAAAATGAACTCTTGAGTTAAACTGTGTCAGAACAAAATCATCTTGATAATGTTAGATAACTTTGATAGAGGGGTATGTAAAGGATTTCAATCAGTAGGACAGTATTACACAACTATCAAAACTAAGTCAGGCAACCCTTAACCTTAATGACTGCCTGTAGTCTCCTGGGCATGCTGTCATCCAGGTTCATGCAAACTATGAAGAATTTTGGGTATAATTTGTCACAGTTCACTTTATTTTGCTATCCTCACTCACATAAATTAACTATAGTGTCCTGCAGCCACTAGTAAAAAAAAAAAAAAAAAACTCAAATTATATCTGATCTCTGAATAAATTATGTTTTCCTTTGGTTATTTTCACACTTAATTATGCCCATTAAAGTTTTTGTTACTTTCTTTGATAATTTTTTTTTGCTCTATGGTTCATCATCTTTAATTTAATAGCATTAGAGCTGCTTCGTTTGTTTATAGTGAATGCCCCTATTAATGGTCTTATTTTGGACGATTTTGCACGCTGTGTGACGTCAAAAAAGACCAGCATCTGAGATTTGCTCGAGTTGCAAAAGGGGCAAAGATTTTAGTAGATAAAAAAAAAAAAAACACTGGGTAGATTTTTATCATTATAGGGTGGTTGTGTGTACACACTGCCAACACACATTTCAGTTCAAACAACTTGTAAAAGTGCATGTAGCATCCGATGACCCAAGCTCAAGCTCAGCCTTTGTCCTGAAATGACTGCAGTCTAAGGCACTTATTTTTTAAGTGATTGCTTTTGTTACAATATATATCAGTTAGTCAGCACTTAATAAGTGACAACTCTATCACTCTTTATTTGCCTCTGTGTGTTTTCCTTCTGTCTTTCAGATAGAGGTGCAGAGCATAAAGGTGGACTGCAAGGTGACATCACGTTTCGCCCACACTGTCATGACCACTAAAGCTCTCAATAAGGCCAACATCTCACAGGAAGTGTCCTTTGAGGTGGAGTTACCCAAGACCTCCTTCATCACCAACTTCAGCATGTCAGTCCTTTTTCCATCTGATTTAGTTTCAGATCAGAGGAACTCAGCATGAGCCAAAAGAAGCCATTGCTTTTCAGTTTAATATATGTTTGCAGTTCGGGAAATTATTGAAATGTGTGCTGACACAGTTTTTGGATTTTCAGGGAGATTGATGGCAAGACATACACAGGTGTGGTGAAGGAAAAAGAGAAGGCCAAGGAGCAGTATCAGAAGGCTGTGTCATCTGGCCAGACTGCTGGTTTAGTCAAGTGAGAAGAGGAAAACAAACAGGAAGTCATCCTGAACTTTAAAATGCTTGTTCCTAATATACTGCTAAGTAACTTATGTTGTGGTCTTCCAGGGCTTCAGGTCGAAAAATGGAGACGTTTTCTGTTTCTGTGAATGTTGCAGCAAACAGCAGTGTGATATTTATTCTCACCCATGAAGAACTTCTTCGACGAAATTTTGGCAAATATGAGCTCATGATCAGAGTCAAACCCAAACAGCTGGTCCAGCACTTTGAGGTTTATTATAAAGCACAACAGATTTTATAACATCATAATTGAGAATCCACATGGTATAATTTTAGTGTACTACAAAATGCAAAAAGGTGAAAGACTAATAAGGGTGGTGGTGTTTTACATTTTTACATAAAAGTTTATACTGTGGTATAGTTCCCCCAAAAATGAACAATTTACTCACCATCAGGTCACCCAAGATGTAGATGAGTTTGTTTCTTTATCTGAACAAATTTGGAAAAATTCAGCATTACATAATTTGTTCACCATTGGATCGTATGCGGTGAATGGATGCCGTCAGAACAATAGTTCAAAGAGCTGAAACACTTGAGAAAGCAATATTATGGATAGAAGACTCATATTTAAAATGTGCACCGTTCATGGACACGTTATTCCTCCAATCCACAGATTGTAGCAGATATTTATGAGCCTCAGGGAATTGCATTTTTGGACGCATACGGTACATTCATCACCAATGAATTGTTCCCTCTAGTGGAGAAAACGGTCACTGAAAAAAAGGTGATGATTCAAATACCTTTGCATGGATGGATACCAATTTATACCAGTATATATCATTAGCATTATACTTAATAAAGCTAGTAACAAAGAAGGATCTCCATTAGACAATAATAATGTTGATAATGATAATGATAATAATTTGATCCATTTGTTCAGGCCCATGTGTCCTTCTCTCCAACACTGGATCAACAGAGGAAATGCACCGAGTGTGATGGGACACTCATCGATGGAGATTTCTTCATTAAGTATGATGTCAAGCGTGCTCATGACATCGGTGATATCCAGGTCAGACATCATTTGGATGATAGAGACACACAAGAAATAGCGTAAAATGGACAAATGAAAAGAATCCTGTTCTGTGGCCTGCTGTTTAACACATAAGCTCTGATATGTTAACGCTTGAATTTTCCAATATATACAAATAAACTATAAAGCTATAATTGATATCTTTATCATGTACAGATTGTGAACGGATACTTTGTGCATTTTTTTGCACCGGCTAATCTTCCAAAAGTACCAAAGATGGTTGTTTTTGTGATAGACAACAGCTACTCTATGGTGGGAAAGAAAATGTCACAGGTGAGTCATGACGTCTGTTAAATGAGAAAAGACTGCTTTCAGTTTTAAATTGTCAGCCACTTGGACACTTGTCTGTGTTTGTTGTCTAAATTAGACTAAGGAGGCTCTGGTGACCATACTTGGCGACCTCCCAGAGGAGGACTACTTTGCCATCATCGTATTTTCAACCACCTTTGTTGTATGGAAGCCACATTTAAGCAAAGCAACAAAGGAAAATATCAAAGCAGCCCAGGAATATGTCAAAACAATTGAAGTTATTGGTAGTAAGTGTGAATATGAAGGAAGTTATCACTGAACAGATTTTAAATGAATAATTGTATGCAGTCCACGTGGAAAGAGGGACTCTTAAAAGAGGCAGAGGGACTAAGGGGCACACTGAGTGTTAAAAAAAAAAGCTGCCCATGCAATAAGCCCTGCTAAATCCACTCAATGTAGTTTACATTAAGCAAACAAAACATGTTTACTATAAAGTTATGACTCAGGTTTTTTTAATTATTATTTATCAATAATCAAGTATAAATTGTTTTTGCCTCAGGTACTGAATTGCATGATGCTGTCATCCATGGTGTGAAGATGTTGTATGAAGAGCAGCGTAACAGTACAGCCTCAAAGGACATGGTACTGATGATCATTTTGCTGACTGATGGGGAACCAAACAGTTGTATGTATATGCACATACCGACAACCTTACTGCTTCATGATTTTACTTGAGGAACAACTTTGCCTAGGAGTAGCCCTAAAGAAACATACAGGAAACAGCCCTAGTGTCATTGCCATTATCTTATTAAAGAACACCAGAGAGAGCCCTGAGGTTTAGCTCAAGAGTAGACAAGATGAATCAATCAGTTATTTATGGCTGTAGTACTTTTTATTGTTTCTTTGGTGAAATAATATATCGTATTCATTTTTAGATCCCAGAACTCTTCCTCAAATCCAAGAGAGTATTCGTGACGCCAATGATGGGAATATCACTCTGTTTAGTTTGGCCTTCGGTAATGATGCAAACTATGGATTTCTGGATACTTTGAGCAAGCAGAACAATGGCCTGGTTCGCAGGATTTATGAGGACTCAGATGCTCCACTTCAGCTAAAGGTAGCCAAAATATTGATTCCTTGTAATATAAAAAAAGTCATTTTTTCCCCAATTATAGCTACATCTTCATTCAATCTCAACGTCAGTTTTTCAGAATTTGAAGATATTTAATTTTATCGATACTTTGTTACAAAATATTTTAATATATAACAACCATTATATTATTACTACAACTAAATATATATTAATAATGTAAATATATATATTTTTGGTAATGTTTTATCTGTTAAATAAATATCCTTTGAACTGCACAGTTTGGACCCTGTTGTTATTTATTTTATTTTTTTCAAATTCATGTTTTATTATTTAGTAATATACCAAATAAGAGGGTTCCTTAATAATTAATAAAATAGCTGACAGAGAATTACAAAATGGACAAATATATAGAAGCCTGTTCCAGCCGTGGGATAAAAATAAAAACTAACAAACATAATTATAACTCTTTTCTCACAATTCGGAGGACAAAAGTTCTCAAATTGCGAGTTAACATCTCACAACTTTTTCTTCACAATTGTGAGAAAAAAAAGTCTAAACATTTTTTTTTTACCCATGGTAGAAACAAGCTTCCAAATAAAACTAGATAGATTCATATCAAATCAAAATTGGAATGGAATTGAGAAATGTGCATCGATACCCAACTCTAGTTTCAGTCTAGTGCAATTGTGATGACACTTTAAATGTTGATAAGATGCTGACCTTATCAGCAAAGCTGACTTTCAAGAAACTACTGTTAATGGTTTGCTAATAATTTGTTACCAAGGGATTTTATGAAGAAGTGTCCAGTCCTCTACTCTCAGATGTGCATTTTCACTATCCGGACAACACGGTCAACTCGCTGACAAGAAGCCATTTTAAACAGCTATACAACGGCTCTGAGATCATGGTGGCTGGCCGACTTAATGACTTAAATGAAATAGACAACTTTGCAATTGAAGTGTTCGCACAAGGAGTGAGTAAATATTCTATCCTTTCACACATGTGCATAGTTCATAGTGGCAGTTTTTAAAACCGATTATGAATGTGGACATTGGTGATTCAATGTATGTGAGCATAAAAGCATTTCCTTGTCAGGGAAAAAAGTAAAAAAATTTATAAAATGCTTTTAGGCTTACAAATAATTTAGAAGGAATGTGTAATTCCTGTTCCTATATCCTAAAATGGATAGTATAATAGAAAAATGACATCACCAATGAATTCATAGATCGTAGCCTCATTAATATCGTTGGGTTGTGAGATGATATTCACAGTGAATTTACGTCATTATTTATTGGGGACTTATAAAACTAATTTGACTTTTTTGTTTTGCAACAGTTCGAAAATAACTTTGAGCTGAAAGGTCAAGCAAGTACTCAGAAGTGGGAAACCATATTTCCTGATGAAGAGTATATCTTTGGGGACTTTACTGAGCGTCTCTGGGCATATCTGACCATCCAGGAGCTCTTGGATAAGAAGTCTGTTTGAAAAAGCGTGATCTTTAGCACATTAACCTTAAACTATAAAGGATCAATGTGATCCTGGACCACAAAACCAGTCTTAAGTCGCTGGGGTATAGTTTTAGCAATAGCCAAAATAATATTGTATGGGTCATTATCGATATTTAGCTTCGAAAAATTTGATTTGTGGTGCAGGGTCACAAATAGTCCTCTACATATTTTAATTAAATGTAAAAATGACTAGTATGAATGTAATTTATCTGAATTCACTGATTTTAATTGGGTCTGAATATTCATTCATAGTCTTTAAGATGATTTGGATCAAATCCAATTATAATACAAAAATATTTTCTTACAGAAACAAGGGTACACCAGAGGAGAAAGGAAATGCCACTGAAGAAGCTCTGAGCCTTTCATTAAAGTACAATTTTGTTACACCGCTTACCTCCATGGTCGTCACTAAACCTGAAGATGAGACCAAAAAAGGCATGTTTATTGCTGACAAACTGACTGAAGGTATGACTAAACTGTCAAATAGCAAGCAGAAGTTGTGACAGTGTTCTCCATGAATCTGTAACTATATGTTTAACTGGTTATATGACACTCACTCTTTTCTCAACATTGATACACAGAGGAACGAGGAAAATCTCAAAGATATGGTACGTCACTACTTAACAACGTAATGAGTTTAATATACTTTTTTTCATATTTGACATTGTCAAACCACATTTACTATTTTGGAGCATTTATGTTAGTTCATCTCTGTCTTATTTACATGTTACACAGCTGTTGGAGCCAGCTACCCTGTCAGGACCACAAATTATGGTAAATTAAAAAAAATATGCACTGGCCTTGTGAAATGTAGGTAATGCTTTTTAAGTCACATCAGAAGTGATGTTCTTACAATTTTCCAATGTAACAGCTGATGGAGATCCACACTTCATCATTGAGCTGCCAGAAAAAAATGATGCTCTGTGCTTCAACATTGATGACAAACCTGGTACCATCTTCAACCTTGTTAGAGACTCAATTACAGGTGAGAACAATTTTCTATTTTATCAGAAAAGTTCAGAGGCATTCAGCGAGCCATGGCTTCACAAGAACACAGGTTGACATGAAATTAAGGTTGCCCCTCCTGACATTGTAGATTCTTTAAACCAAACAAGATGATAGACTTAACAAGAGGAGTAATGTTTGTAAACAAACTTTGTTTAAAAGTTTGAGATATCTTTGAGAAGCTTGAACTTCAAAGATTAGCATATTGCTAGAATGTTTTAAGATGTTGCTAACACATTTTAGCATGTTGCTAGCATGATTTACATGCATATTTTAGCATGTTGCTAGAATGATTTTGCACATTGCCAACGTTTTAATATTTTAGCATGATTTACCACACTGATACCATGTTTTAGTATGCTGCTACCATGATTTAACACATTGCAAATATGTTTTAACATGATTGAGCATTTTGCTAGCATGATTTAACATGTTAATATTATAGTAAACGTATAATATTACATGTTAATATATAAAAATATGTGAAACAATGAGTATGAAAATCAGTGGGATTTTTTGCAGCTTTAGCTTGAAAACTCTAGGAGCAGATTTCTTTAGTCTTAGAAGGTGAAGAAAGAGAAGAAAAAGCTTAAATAGTAGATCAGATATAAAATATTTTTCCCATTTCTACTGAAACAAGAACTTATGAATGGTGGAATGGTGGAATGTTGGCCTGAACGCTTCAGAGAAATCAGCTTATAAATGGCTTATAAATACTTATATTTTAAATCACACTTATCCACAATGTCAACAGTTCTAGGGATTATATTTGATTTATTTGTGTCCCATAGGAATTGTGGTCAATGGCCAAACCATTGGAGATAAGAAAGTCATCCCAGGAACCAAGGTGCAAACCTATTTTGGCCGCTTTGGGATTGTTCATGAGAAGTTTGGTATCAGATTGATGGTAAGCACAAAGGAGATCTCAGTGTCTGAAAAGGGAAAACAGGCTAAATTCTTCTGGACTGATACTGCCACAGTTAAAGGTCCCAAGTAAGATGCAGGATATCATCTTCTCATTTCAATCATATTGAGTCATTGTGAGCTCACAGAAATGTGTGCCCTTCATAAGGAAGCAGGGGAAAGACTCCTGACAGAATTTTGTCCTTCTTTCTCCAGCATGGATCTGCAGGTGATCAAAGATCGCAGTTTAACAGTGACCCTTAGGAACTCAATCAAGTTTCTTATTATCCTGCACAAAGTCTGGCAGAAGCACCCGTATCATCAAGACTACCTCGGGTTCTACACCTTGGACAGTCACCTCTTTTCAAGCAATGTCCATGGCCTGCTTGGTAAAACATCTAAAGAACATTCAAACATGACATGAGCCTTGAAATGCAACTTCTTTTTTTATATGATTTTGTTAAATTATATTTTGAATTATTAATTTAAATTTTTGACAGGATTTAATGATACTATGCAATATTTATAAAAAATGTATGAGATATTTTTTCCACAGTATGTTTTGTCTGAGAAGGTACCAAGTGTTACTTTTTTTATTTTTCGACCCTTAATCATGTCCGAATTATTTCGATGATTTGTTTGTGTGTATATAGCTAATACAGAAAAAGTCACCAAGTGTAATCCCATTCTGCTGAAGTAAACAAATTCAAACTAAATTTTCGTCCCAGGGTTTAAGGAATATTCCAAGTTCAGTTCAAGTTAAGCTCTAAGTTAACTATTGTGGTATAACATTAATTACCACAAAAATGATATCAATTCTTCCAGTGCCTGCTCTCCTATAAAAAACAAAAGGCAAAAAATTATTTTACAGTGAGGTAATAACAATGGACGTGAATGGGGCAAGTTTGTGGAGGATTTAAAAATAAAAAATGGGAAGCTTATACTTTTATAAAACTACTTCCATTGTTTCTTCTGTTAAAAATTGTTTATTATATGATTATGTTTCTTAATCAGAAGTTTTACAGCTTGTTTTAGGAGTTATGGTAGTCTAGGGTTTGGTTATCATGGCAACAAATCTATAAAATTGGATGTAACTTTACACAGAAAAGCTTTTTTTTTTTCACATTAAAATCATTTTTACATTTTTTACATCAAGTGGCTACTGGAACAGTGGCACGTCCTGATTTTGCCAAGTTCGATGTGTTCCTAGGTCAACATATTTTGTTGACCCTGGAACAACATTTTACTCCAAAAATATGTTCTTAACCATATCCCTACACCTAAACCTAACCTTAACCATGAGTAATCCCTAAAATCAGAGGAAATGATAGATGAATGACACTGATGTAAAAGCACCAAACACTGATTTTAAGCGTAAACTTCACAAAATCTATAAACTGGTTCTTCAAATCTGATTGGTTAATCACAATGTTGTTCCAGGGTCAACAACGATGTTGTCCCAGGAACATGTCTCACTTGGTAAAATCAGGTTCTGCGGAACAGTGAGTATTTTAACACTGACAAACATGGCCAAGCGTCTCATTATAAGGGTGGACAAGTGGAAACATTTTTGTGGTTATCAATATAGTCACTTATGCTGTCAGCTCTTAATGAGTCAGAAATATTGCTTTTAGAGAGAATTGTCAAGAAACACAGTTAGTGATGGCTGTGCTCTGAACTGTGTTCACGTCTCTTTAGGTCAGTTCTACCATGGATTGGACTTTGAAGTGAGTGAACCGTTTCCAGGAAAGGATCCAAACAAGGCAGATGCTATAATGTTTGTGAAGGGACAAGAGCTTGTAGTTACCAGGTGAATTAAAGACACTGTTTGCCAGTTTGTACATGAAAGGTCAATGTTACCTTAATACTGTGTTATTCTGTGTCTTTAGGGGTTTGCAGAAAGATTTCAGACAGGATGTGAAGAACGGAGAAAAAGTGCCATGTTGGTTCATTCATAATAATGGCACCGGACTGCTTGATGGAGTTCACACAGACTACATCGTCTCTGGTCTCTTCAAGACAATCTAACTATGAGCCAAAGCCAGACAAAACAATGACCGACAGCTCTAGTCAAACAGATAATAAGAGAAAGATTAAGACATGAAAACATGTCATCATCATCATCAAAATGATCAGTTTAACACGCATTTTCAATGTGCGCCACTTATGCTTTATTTTCACATTTGCATAATTTCCAACATTTTGTGGAGAGATGATTACAGCATTGCACTAGATTTGTAACGAGAAGCATTTGTAAACTTGAAAGTATTCAAGTGAAGTATTATAAGTATTGTAATTTGACTACATATTGTCAAATAAATAATACAGTAATTCTGGAATACTATTTGTTTTATTACAATAGTGATATATTTCTTAGTCTCTGAAATATTGTTATTATTATATAATCCCCCTCAGAGCCATTAGACATGAAGATATATGAGGAAATATTGTTCAAATTGTATTTTTGGAAATGGTATTGAATATCAGTATGACAACACTGCTTGAAAGTTAAAAACATGAGATCACAGATATACATTTATAACTCAAAGCTAACTAAACCCTTTAATGGTAACATAAAAAAAATAAAAAAACTCAAATAAACATCATATCTTACAAACGCCTGACAATCACACACACAGAACTAACATAAAAAATAAAATAAAATAAATCTAACCACTAGGACACTACGTCTGAATGACTGATAAGAAACACTCCTTTAACAAATGTCAGATCTCATCCAGTAAACATTTTCTTGGCCAAATTAATGAGCAGATATTCATGTAAGTGAGTGCTTGAACTGTGTGTTGTTAATGAAGCGAATCATTCTCTCAACTACATCTGCTTTACAAACCTGTAAAGTCACTGGCTTCCTGTGCTTACAGTGAACACAGCTTCTTATTAAATACATTGTAATACACACATAATGTTCTAATTAAACATTACTCTTTAGTTGCTCCTCATTTTACATTATTCTGTGTGACAGCAACATTTTTGGAAGTAAATATAGCTGCCAGCAGTGTGTTATTATTAACATTTTACCAATTACACTGTACCAACACCGCGATAGTATAGACCAACAAGCATCTTTAAGAAGCAGGATGATTCCATGTATAATAAAATAGCTGTTGCTGAGCTGACCTCCGTGTTCCACTGTGTGGCCCACCAACAATCATACAGATCGCTTGACTGTGTGATGAAGTTAACACCAAAACTGTACTCTGATTCGGCTATATAAACTTGTCACCTGCGGTCGCATAAAAGCTGAAGCACTGGTCACAAACGTCCTGGCACCCCTCGCATCTGACTTCTCAAAGAGCCTTAAGTCAAAAGACATATTCTTTTCCATTGCAACAGATGCCTCTAATAAAGGCAATGTGAAAACATTACCGATCTCTGTGAGATTCTGGACTCCTGAGCAGAGCATCCAGAACAGAGTTCTTGATTTCTTTGAACAGTAATACTTACTTACAATAAATGAAAGGAACACAAACTCAATTAAATTTGAGTTCATGATTTTAATGTTGTTTTTTTGTGGCAAACTAAAGATTAAGACTGTTGATCTTTGAATAAAAATATGTTTGGTTTAGGTTTGAAATTAATTATCTTTTATTATAGGCTACGCAGTCTGATATCATAGAAGCCCCCATCCCGTCACCCCAGACTACAGACCGCATTACACAGATTGAAAATCGTCACGTAGGCTAATGTAATTAGTATACACGTGAATCTACCTTGTGATGTAATGAATTTTAGTTTTTGTGTAAATGCATGAAAACATGACCTTATGACAAATGTTTAGTTTCTATGTACTTTGTTGATTGTATTCTGATGATGCAGATCATTCAGTCACTGAATTTGTAACTGTAAAGAAGTTCTCATAACATGGACATATCATTTACCATCATGACTCTTCACGGCTGGTACGTCACTCTGGTTGTCTTCTTTTCACCTTGACCTGAGTTGACTTTTTTTTTCCTTTTTCCGGGAAGTAAATCAATCAATTATTCAGAATAAAGAAAAAAGTACCATTTTGAAATAGTAATTAGCAATGTCTGCAAATAGTGCAAAATGCAAAGAAACACTAGAACGCAAGTAGCCACAAACTACAAGCGTAGTTTAAACTACAAGATTATTTTTTATTATTTCTTTTAGATAGTTCCTGCGTCAAGGAACTAAGTCAATGTCAAATTATGCCATCGAGTTCCGCACACTCGTCTCATCTAGTGGCTGGATCGACAAGGCGTTATGGGGTCATTAACTCCACGGACTTGCGGGACGCATCAAGGATGAGATATACCCCCTAGAGCTGATCACTACACTCGATGGCCTGGTTGAACTTGCCGCTCGGGTTGACTTCTGTCTGGCACAAGAGCTTTGATCGCTCACCTGGTGCTGGGAGACAGTCTATGCGAGACACTTGACGGCATCACCATACCTGCCGGATGCCTAGAGGGTCGTTTGCTTGTACCTAGGTCAGTTCGAACTAGCATTCTTCAGTTAGGCCATTCTTCTAGACTAGCTTGCCGCCTGGGAGCTGCTCGTATTATTTTGCTGATTAAGCAACAGTTTTGGTGAATGTCAGTGGTGCGGGACACTCGTGAGTTTGTGTTAGCCTGCCCGGTGAGTAAAGGCTCCAATCGTCCCCCAGTAGGGCTTCTCCGGCAGCTGCCTATCCCTTCAAGACCTTGGTCCCACATTACTTTGGACTTTGTCACAGGCCTACCCCCTTCTGATGGTAATACCCTGGTCCTCGCTGTGGTAGACCAGTTCTCGAAAGGTGGTTTATTTTATTCCCCTCCCTAAATTACCTTCAGTGAGAGAAACAGGGCCATTGTCTTAGAACACGTCTTCCAGATTCATGGCCTCCCGGTGGACGTAGTCTCTGACAGGGGTCCCCAATTTATATCCAGGTTTTGGACAGAGTTTGTTCGGCAACTGGGGGCGACAGTGAGCCTATCCTTTGGTAAATCCACAGACTAATGGTCCAAAAATGGCTGTTTCGTTGTCTGTTGAGGAAGTACAGACATTCCTCTCATTGATAGAAGATGAGCGGATCCAGCGAGAGCTTAATGGGGTGACGTGGAACATTTTTATTTTTTGGGAGTCATGGCAGTTGAAGTGGTGCAACAGTGGATATGCAAACCGAGCCATGCCATGCCATCTTTACACAGTGTAAAAGTGATGATTTGGGGGCCCTAAGCAAATTTCATGCACCGCAACACATCCCTATCCCTTATTTTGCTCACTCTCTCTCTCTCTAACATAGTTTACAGTTTATTTACCCCTTCACAACTTAAGCAAATAATTAGTCAACCTCTTGCTTGTCTAAAACCATATAAGGTACCTTATTTTTTTCTGATCACAAAATACATTATAACAAAAAAAGCAGGCACTTTTCCATTTAATGAATTGTAACCTTCTTCAATCTTTTTACAAAAAGGATTCAAATTATCCCATGCAACTTGTTGCGTATTCCAAGTCTCCTTAAGGCATAAAGTAGGGTTTGCTGAGAAATAAATCGAAAATATAATTTATTATTAAAGGTACACTTTGTAAGATATTTGCAGTAAAATATCCAAAAAACACTAGGCTAGTGTTATATAGTGTTGTAAATCATGAGAAAATTCACATTCTAAACAGTGACACAGGGCAGTGCAGTCGCCTGTCAATGACGTTAGTTCCCCTTTGTTACCACCTTTACTGACGTAGAAACCACATGACAACAGTGTCGTGGACAAATGCGGAAGTAGCTTTGGGACAAACTTCAATTAGAAAGAGATGCCGATTTCGCTCGTGTTTTAATCGACAGGTGAGTTGTTTTGATTCGTATCTTTACAGAAAGCGTATGCTATTATAACGATCAACAAGATTAGTATTATGGGGCATACAGGACAAACGCGGGGCATCGTGTCTCCAGACCCACGCAAGGACGCGTCTGATCCATAGTCTGATCGCGTCTTTGCATTGATTTTGTATGTAATCTACTCGCGCAAATCTGTGAACTCACGTTAAATCCATGATTTATCTTTCCGTCTGATTGATGGCCGTCATCGGTTGGTTAGAAGACAACAAATCCCATCATTCCACGCTCCTTCTTAGCATCATCAAACCACACGATTGTTTTTGTTTTGGTAGTGCGCCCTCTTTTTACTAAAGACCCTTTCACACTGCACGTCGGACCCGGCAAATTGCCTTACTGTGTGAAAGCAAACACGTCCCGGGATTTATTCCGGCATTGACCCCGGGTCGTGGACCTAGTAACATTGCCGGGTTCAATCCAGGGACGAGCGTTGTGTGAACAAAAGCTAGATCTAATGCCGTGTCGAAGTGATGATGCTCATTATCGCGACTCTTTTACCGGCTGTTTTGAAGAAAAATCAATATTCGCGACAAAAAAATGTGTGCAAACTGTAATGAAGCAGAGATCAGTTAGTTCTTCTCTTTCCGCACTGATGCCGAAATCGTTCGCTTGCTTCAGTGAAAGTATAACGTGCCTAACGTTTTTGACTCGTACATCACACATCACGCATGATGTCACGTGTCGTTACGGGATCTTTACAGATGTGTGAAAGCACGCACATATCCCGGGTAATCACTGGCAGTGTGAAAGTGCAAAATCTAGCGACCCGGGAACAATTGCCGGAACACTTTACCCGTGTATTTTCCGGAATGGCAGTGTGAAAGGGGCTTAAGAGAACAGCTCTGAGTCTGCACTTAAAATGCCTGAAGAGTTTAGAGAATATCTGACAGTAGATCAGAGACCATTCCTTCAAACAGAATCTCTCCAGATCCTTCAGATTCATAACTGCATGTCGATGCTTCTTCTCTTCAGTTCACCACACTCATTTTCTATAGGATTCAGCTCAGGGAACTGGGTTGGCCAGAGCAGAAGCTTGGTTTTGTTTTCAGTGACCACTATTTTAATTTAAATTTTTTGGGTTTTGATGTTTGTTTGTGAAAGATCCAACCTTGGCTCATTAAAAGATTTCTAGCATGGACAGAAAGTTTACATTTTTTTATATGTTGGTATTTAATTGAATCCATGTTGCAATGTATCTAAGTAAGATGTCCAGGACCACCAACAGAAAAATAGACCCACACCATTAAATATACAGCATGTATGGGGGAAGTAGTGGCCTAATAGTTAGATAGTTTGACTCCTAACCCTAAGGTTGTGTGTTCTTGGGTCGGCAATACCACGACTTAGGTGCCCTTGAGCAAGGCACCGAACCCCCAACTGCTCCCCGGGCACTGCAGCATAAATGGCTGCCCACTGCTCTGTGTGTGTGTTCACAGTTTGTGTGTGTTCACTGCTCTATGTGTGTGCACTTTGGATGGATTAAATGCAGAGCACAAATTCTGATTATGGGTCACCATACTTGGCTGTATGTCACGTCACTTTTTATTTCATTGTACACATGGGGTACTTTTTTATCCCTGTGTGCACCAAATCCATCTTGAGTGTTTGGTTCTAAAAAGCTCCTTTTTTAGTTTCATCTGAACATAGAAGCCATGCAGTGTTATTTGAAGTTCCAGTCGTGTCTGACTATGCAGGAGTTTGTTTTTTTTGGATGAGTGAGGAGGATTTTTTTCTTGAAACCCTCCTGAACAACACGTGGTGAGGAGCTTTTTTATATTTTTTAAGGCTTTCTGACCCTAAGACTCTTGTCTTATCTCTGCAGTTCTCCAGCTGTGATACTTGAAGAGTCTTTGGCGATTCAAACTCTCATCCTCACCATGCATTAAGTTGATATAGACACACGTCATCTTCCAGACAGATTTGTAACATCTTTAGTTGACTAGAACCTCTTAATTATTACTCTGATGGTGGAAATGGGGATTTAAAATGCTTTAGCTCTTACAGCCACTTTCTAAATTTATGATGTTCAGCAACATTTTTTTTGGGGGGGGCAATGGGGGGTCCTGGTCATTTCAAGGGGGGTCTCATGAAAACCAACAAAAAATACAGTGGGCACGGCTAATAACTGCATATTACTGCATCGAAAATACATTTTGGTCCAAAAATAGCAAAAAACTATGACTTTATTCAGCATTGTCTTCTCTTCAGTGTCTGTTGTGTGAGATTTCAAAACACTGAAGTGTAGTGATATCCGGTTCACGAACGAATCATTCGAAGTAACCGGATCTTCTTGAACCAGTTCACCAAATCAAATTGAATTGTTTGAAATGCTTTGCATCTCCAATAAGCATTAATCCACAAATGACTCAAGCGGTTAACTTTTTTAACGTGGCTCACACTCCCTCTGAACAGGACCGTGCAGGTGCTCATAGTATTAAAGGGGCTCATGGAACAAGGCTTTAAATGGCTCTGTTCAAAATATCAATACAGCAATATATTGTGATGCATTCCTTGCTGATTCGCGTATCGATATGGATGGTTATGTATTGATACAGCAGCAAATGCTTTGATGCAGTTTTGAAGAAGAGACAATAGAGAAGACAATTTTAGTTTTAAAATAATAATAGCTCTCGGATTAGAAACTGAAATGTCTTAAATTGTCCCAACCTGAATAATTAAGAACAGCGGTTATATTAAAAAATATAGAAAACACTTGTGCCTCTACAGTTTCCTCTTTCTCACCAGCCTCTGTCTCCTGGCATGCTGTTTCCTGCTCTCTTTCTGTCACTTTTGCCTCTACATTTCCCCCTTTTTCTTCCTCTATCTCCATCTCCTCATTTGATCTATTACTTTCCACTCTCTGTCCATCTACGTAGGAACAAGGCTCAATTTACTATTTCAGCATTAATCTATTATTTTAACCATCACTACTACTCTTGCACCTAATCAATGTCCACCTTAAATATTGATACAAAACATTAAACAACTTATACACTGGGATTTAGTGATTAATATTATTATTACTGTTGTTGTCTAAAATTGAACACCTTTGCAATGTAAACAAATAACAGGCTACATTTGTTATTCATACACTTTGATGTCATGTATATTATGCATTTTTTTATTGACATTGATATTTTTATATTTATTTCCAGAGAGATATTATTGAGTTTACAGGCTAAAGTGGTCTTGCTGTTGTAAACACTGTTGCTATTGTAGAAAAAATAATATTTGTGTCACATTTAAAATATAATTATATAATTAATTTCTGAATTGTTTTTATTTTTATAATGATAATTCAGAGAATGAGAAAATCTGAATAAGCCTTAGTTAAAGCAAGGCTTATTTATTGCAATTTAATTCAATGTACTGTCCATAACCGTTATGTTATAGTGCAGCAGTTCCCAAACTTTTTTTCCTGTACACCCCCTTCTAGTCCCAACGGGGTTTGCGCACCCTCAATCCCCACTTTAAAAAAAACGCAACAAAGCTGTCTTTTATCGCGATATAAAATGAAGTGACATTCAGCCAAGTATGGTGACCCATACTCAAAATTTGTGCTCTGCATTTAACCCATCCGAAGTGCACACACACAGAGCAGTGAACACACACACATACTGTGAACACACACCCGGAGCAGTGGCCAGGCTTTTATGCTGCGGCGCCCGGGGAGCAGTTGGGGGTTCGATGCCTTGCTCAAGGGCACCTAAGTCGTGGTATTGAAGTTGGACAGAGAACTGTACATGCACTCCCCTCACCCCTCAACCATTAGGCCACGACTTCCCACAAATTAAATGAACAAATTAAAGAGTCATGAACAAAGAACATGAACAAAGTTTCAATATAATGCAACAAAACTATACACAAGCTTCCACTTTTAAGAGGACGAGTGACAGACACAGGCTCAGTAATAGAAAGAAAAGAAAAGAAACATGCTAGGCCTATTAAATGACCATGGAGCTAGCAGCAGCATCATCTCAACCTGCGGCCCGTCACAAATTCAAATGCGTCCCACCATGCTGAACACAATTAATTTTTTTTTTTTCAGTTTTACAATTATTATTATTTTTTTACGTTAATTTAAACATTTACTTAAGAAATATAAGCTATAGCCTAATGTTTTTTTTATGTTAAATTATTTTTTGTTTCATATATTATTTTCAGACATGAGCAGACCTACTCACATAACATTACTCATTTAACGAACACATACAAGTGCTCACTTTGGCAGAATTCAATCAACAGCCAGTAGTTCAGTAAAATTGAGCATCATAATGGACAAATTTTGTTTTTAAGGGAGAAAAAAAAGAAATGTGAAACATGCCAGCGAATGAACACGTAGAAAAAATAATAGTCGCAGTATCAGTAGTGAAGGAGAGTGCTGGATTTTCAGTTTGCCCCACATTTTACTTGAAGTTCAGGCAAATGAGAACACCATATATTACATAGCAATCATCCTTAATTTTAGAAATGTGGCAAAACATCTCTGGAGAGAACCTTATATTATTAAATTCAAATGTGCTTTCCATATTTGGATCAACATAGGCTACATTTGTGAATGCACATTTTCTGCAAATATCTGATGTCACAACGTAGTGGTTAACAATGAGTAGGGTACATGTTTTAAAATGTATTACTGTAAGAAATAGGGCCGGGACTCGATTAAAAAAAATGTATCTAATTAATTAGAGGCTTTGTAATTAATTAATCGAAATTAATCGCATATAAATATTTGACCTGAGAACAGTGAGAAGTAATTTTTTTTCACATGGATTTATAGTATACCATTGAATAATGACTGAATACATAAGCTTAAGCAACAAAATATTGTTTATTTTTGTTCAACCAAGTCTAGCAGACCAGTGCAATTTTTGCCATGAAGTGTAGCAATAGCATATTTAGAAACAATTTAGAAATAGTACATTTCAGAAATTCAGGAAGCTTATAGGTGCTGGAACCTTCTGTAAAGTGTTTTTTTTTTTTTTAAGTAAAACACAATACTGTCAATCACATTCAGAACATTGGAAACACTGACTATTAGAAAACATCTCTCTGTAGCTTCAGAGGCCATAACATACTAAGTATACAAACCTTGGCCAAAACAATAAAGAGTTCAACATAAACTGTTGCACCAACAAAATAATACATAGTTCAACATAAAATGTAAAGTCCAGGTGATACTTGAGGCACGATGTGCTGCTGCAGTGATATGCGAACGCTAGTTGGTGCTCCAGTATAATCGGTCCCGCCGAAACTCATCCAGTGAGAAACGTTCCGCGGTGCAAAAATAAGTTATTAAAAATGCGGGAATTTTTTTTCTGTAATTAATTAATCTTAGTTAACGCGTTATTTTTTGTGTAATTAATTAATCGGCCCTAGAAATTACACAATGACCTAACAGACATCAATTTATAAAACAAGATTATTTAGAATTATAATTTCACAACTCTCAAAATGTTACATTTGTCTTTACAGGTCTTTCTTTTTACTATCCTGATTGTAGTTAAATTTATAATTACTGTTACTGTCCTGTTACAACTGTATTTTTTTCTAACTAGTTTTCTAACTTTGTCTTGATTGTGAATGTGTAAACGATCAAATGTGTAAACTCAGATTCCCTTTCATAGGTCACTTCGATGCTGCGGTGACGTCACCACGTATGGGAACACCTTCGGTGTGACGAATGTCTGAAGCCCTATACCATCCCGCCAATCCTATTGGCCAAATGGCGCATGGCACCACCCTACGCATGCGCACGCATGATATACCTGGGTGCAGCGCGCCATTTCGCTCAGATTTCATTCCTTCAGGAATAGCGAATCATCTGTGCCCTATCATCTCGCGTTCTCCAGCGATTTTCTTCGAGCAGTGTTTAACTCCTCTTTCGCGGACGCTATGAGTCAACGAAAGGTAAGAGCCGTATAATGGGTTTATCACAGGGAGGCACTCATGAGAGATTCGTTTGCAGCCTCTCTACATGTTCTCTCTGTGATAGCCTACGGCTATTGTAAAATAAAGAAAAGTATCCGCGCTCTGGAGTCTATTTCTTCAGTCGCCTCGCGTCTAACCCCCACCGTTCGCTTCTGCGGTCGCCGAGGCCCCGCACGAGGTGTTGTTTAGGGGCGATATGTGCGGCTTGACTATGAAATACAGTGATGCACTGGAGTTTTCCACTTGCTCTCTCTTCCCTACTCGAGCGCGTTAATCACAGCAATTTTGCTTTATACTATGTTGTCTAACCGCAGCTTCGAACTCCGAGCGGACAGGAGAAACGCGCTTCCCCTTCCTCAGTGTGCTATTATGTGGCTATCCGCGCGGTGGATAAACTACCCTTCTCACGGACCTCCACCAAGAGGTTTCGAGGTCCTGGAAGCAGCCTTATCAGCGCATATCACGAACGGCGCGGGTTTTTGCCACGATTAAGTGACATGGCGGACTGCTATTATATAGCGATGCCGTTTGACTACCTCTCTAGCCGAACGGATCGCGCCAACTCCGCTGCGACCTAGTCTCGTCGAAGACGTATCGAGTCGTGTCTATTTCGGCAAATTTTATTCTCTTATTACGGTTCTTTACGAGAAGCCTCTCGTTCTTACCCCCACACTCTAACATTGACTGTCTCGCAGCACAAGCACTTCGAGCGTCACTGAACTGAGCTGTTATTTGAGCGCCCCTCAGACACTGCACAATTCAGTCTTCAGAGTTTGAGGAACGACATAGAGACTGGCGAATATGGCCAGTTTATGACGGCTCACACAGCTGCCGCGTTCTCGCTAGCGGCGTGGCCCTATGTTTATCTTGTTGGATTAAATCCTGCCGTGGACACGCTTCAGAATTATACACAACGAAACGCAGCGAGTTTGACGCATGCGCTTTCCTTCTATGTTTGCCAGGGTCTGTGCCCTCCACTAGGGAGTGCTGTTGGACTGCTAATGCACATCCAACCCTCTCACTGCAGTCCCCATGCTCTAACATTGACTGTCTCGCAGCAAAGCCACCTCGAGCATCATTGGATTGAGCTATCATTTGAGCGCCCCCTCAGACACTCTGCACAATCCAGCCTTCAGAGTCTGAGGGACGCTACAAGAGACTGGCGAATATGGCCAGTTTATGACGGCTCACACAGCTGCCGCGTTCTCGCTAGCGGCGTGGCCTAATGTTTTCTTGTTGGATTAAATCCTGCCGTGAACACGCTTCAGGATAATGCACAACGAAACGCAGCGAGTTTGACGCATGCGCTTTCCTTCTATGTTTGCCAGGGTCTGTGCCCTCCACTAGAGAGTGCTGTTGGACTGCTACTGCACATCCAACCCTCTCACTGCAGTCCCCACGCTCTAACATTGACTGTCTCGCAGCAAAGGCACCTCGAGCATCATTGGATTGAGCTATCATTTGAGCGCCCCCTCAGATACTCTGCACAATCCAGCCTTCAGAGTTTGAGGGACGGCACAAAAGGATGGCAAAGATGGCCAGTTTATGACTGCTCATACAGCCGCCACGTTCTCGCAATAGCGATGTGGCCCGATTTTTATCTTGGTGAATTAAATCCTGCCGTGGATACGCTTCAGGATTATACACAACGAAACGCAGCGAGTTTACGCATGCGCTTTCCTTCATCTTCGCCAGGGACTGTGCCCTCCACTATAGAGTGCTGTTGGACCGCTAATGCGCATCCAACACTCTCACTGCCGTCCCTACGCTCTAACATTGACTGTCTCGCAGCAAACAGCGCTTTGAGCAGCATTGGATCGGGCTGTAACGCCAGGCGTAAATAAATAAATAATAATCCCTCAGACACTCTGCGCAATCCAGCTTTCAGATTTCGAGGGGCGATTCAAGGGTCTTACACAGACGACCCGTTTATGACGGCTCGCACAGCCGCCGTTTTAGTTAGCGGCAGAGCCTGATGTTCAATTCGTTGGTCTAATTCCTGCTGTGGACACGTTTCAGGATTATACACAACGGGACGCAATAGCTCTTATGCATACACTTCCCCTGTGCACGAATGCCGCAGGCTTTTCCGTGCACGGACACTTATGTGTATGACAGCGTTGCAGAAAGCGGAAATTTGAGACTGCTAGTATTGTTTTGGGTCGCGTGGAACGCTTGCCCGGCATTTCTCAATGGGTGTTACGCACAATTGCCACGGATACACCAATTCGTTTTTTAGAGACGGCGGATTGTGACCCCGTACTTCTCAAAATGCATGGATGTAGCTCTGGCCCCGTTGCGGCTCCAGGGCGTCCGTCTGTGAACCACTTAGACGATTGGCAGCGGCATTCCCCGTAATTTGTCTGGGGTTACTTCACATGCGCCCTTTTCAGTGGAAAAATGGGCGGAAAAAACGAAATATTTCACCCCGTTGTCTTCCGCATCGGACGATTTCGGTGACACGGAGTTGTGTTATGTCGTTAAAACTATGGATGCCAACCGAATTCTCCTACCGGGGTTCGGCTGGGGATTTGAGCTTTCCCAGAGACCGTCAGGACGGATGCGTCTTTGACCGGTTGGGGAGCTGTTTGTCAAGGGCTACAAGCCCATGGAGTGTGGACAGCTGCACAACGCAGTTGGTATATAAACCGATTGGAATTACTGGCAGTTTTCTGGCTCTCCAGTAATTCGCGAATCTGCTGATCGGCCATCTTGTGCTGCTCAGATCAGACAACACAGCGTTTGTCTCATACCTGAATCACTAGGAAGGATTACGCTCTCGCCCCCTGTGCAGGCTGGCGAGACATGTTCTTCTTTGGTCTCAGAACAAATTTCTATCAACTCGGATTGAGTTGTTCATGTCCCTGGACGTTTGAACTTCGGAGTGGATATGCTATCCAGACAGGCTCTGGAACAGGGAGAATGGAGATTACACCCTCAGACGGTGAATCTTTTATGGCGGATATTCGGCAAAGCGAAAGTGGATTTATTCGCGTCGAACATGACTACGCATTGCCCGCTATGGTTCTCCCTATGCCCCCCATCGCCCCTGGGCGTGGATGCATTAGCTCACAGCTGGCCCAGGACCAGTCTGTATGCTTTTCCTCCGATTCGTTTGATCCCAGCGGTATTATGCGGAATACGGCGGGACAGAGTGGAACAGCTGCTGCTGGTGGCTCCGCGATGGCACACGCAGTCGTGGTTTGCGGATCTGATCAGTCTGCTAGCGGGCTCTTCGTGGGAGATTCCCCTCAGACAGGATTTATTATCACAAGCACAGGGGCTGATTTGGCACCCGAGGCCAGATCTGTGGAAACTGTGGGCGTGGCCACTGAGCGGAGTGCATTAGTATGTCCCGGTCTTTCTGTTGAAACCACTGAAACTATATTGAATTCTAGAGCAGCTTCTACGAGACGCTTATATGCTTTCAAGTGGAGACTGTTTACAGCCTGGTGTGGCAATCGTAATGTGGATCCAGTTTACTGCCCAGTGGCTTCAGTGCTGGAGTTCCTCCAGGATCATTTTTCGGATGGCGTAACACCAGCCACTTTAAAGGTTTACGTGGCAACCATTTCAGCTTACCACGAATACATAGGCGGTGCCTCTGTGGGGCGTCATCCACTAGTTTCTCGTTTCATACAGGGTGCGCGACGGCTGAGGCCTTTCCGCCCTGTGCGAGTTCCTTCATGGGATTTATCCATTGTGTTGCTAGGTTTATCAGGGCATCCGTTTGAGCCCTTGGAGAATGTATCGGATAAATTCCTGACACTGAAGACACTTCTTCTCGTGGCTTTATCCTCCCTCAAGAGAGTTGGGGATTTACAGGCTCTTTCTGTTTCACCCTCAGGCATGGAATTTGCACCGGGCTCTGTGAAGGTGCTGCTGCGGCCCAGGCCTAACTATGTTCCTAGGTCGCATATAACCCCTTTCGCTTTCAGCATGTGGTCCTGGAAGCTTTTTCACCTGCTGAGGCTGGGTCAAGAGATCTAAGTCTTTGCCCTGTGAGAGCTTAAAGACGTATGTGGATCGTACAGCCCCTTGGCGTGAATCTGACCAGCTGTTTGTCTGTTTTGGACATAAAAGTAAGGGCCATGCATTGGCTGGTGGAGGCGATTTCTTTGGCCTATGAGGCGCGCGGACTCGCTTCGCACTTGGAAGTTAAAGCTCACTCCACTCGAGCTGTGGCTTCTTCTCAAGCTTTTCTCAGTGGATCTTCTATGGATGATATCTGTGCTGCGGCAGGATGGTCCTCACCGAGCACTTTTATCAAGTCCTACAGTCTAGATGTGAGGATGGCTCCTGGCTCCCGGGTTCTCTCCGCTTGAGCAGATGCTTCCTCGGATCTCAGTTATCAGGTACGTCAGGCGTTTTGGTATATCGTTCCCATACGTGGTGACGTCACCGCAGCATCGAAGTGACCTATGAAAGGGAACATCTCGGTTACGTATGTAACCATGGTTCCCTGAATAGGGAACGAGATGCTGCGGTTCTGGCCGTTCCGTACCTTGATAATGTTCTTCATCTTCAGTCATGAAATCTGAGCGAAATGGCGCGCTGCACCCAGGTATATCATGCGTGCGCATGCGTAGGGTGGTGCCATGCGCCATTTGGCCAATAGGATTGGCGGGATGGTATAGGGCTTCAGACATTCATCACACCGAAGGTGTTCCCATACGTCGTGACGTCACCGCAGCATCTCGTTCCCTATTCAGGGAACCATGGTTACATACCTAACCGAGATGCTTTTATGAAATAAACTAAACTCTTACCCGTGCTTCCCGTTCTTCATTCGCCATGCTGGATTACTCAAGGGGCAAGGAACTCGACCGGAAGTTGAAGTCGGGTGGGGGCTGCCATCTTTTAGCAGAACTTCACTTGCGTTAGCATTCCCATTGACTCCCATTCATTTTGGCGTCACTTTGACAGCGAATAACTTTACATCTGAGGCGTTTAAAGACTCTGTTTGCCCATTATTTATTTCTAAAGATACACGACAATGTATAAAGGGCTCCATTACCTTCTATGTTACATTATGGCCCCGTATAAACAGTTTTTGTAAAAAATAGGCTAACGATTGCGTCATAACCACTCGGCTCTCTGTCGCATTACCGTACAGACAGGAGGAGAAGCTCGCAGGAAATTAACTTAATATGGCGTAGGCTACTGGCGTTACATTTTAAAATACTATACAAAATAATTAATCAGAATACTTACTCCTGCTCACTCACGACAAAGAACTCCCCGCTTAAACTCGCCGTCTCTGCAAGATTAACGATGGCAGTTTGCACACACAGCTACTAGAAGATTTACATCTGGCAGACAGGTTGCTGACGTCGTCAAGCTTCGTTTGAGTCTGCGCGTCAGAAACGGAAGTGCTAAAAAACCCTAAAACTGGGCTTCATTTGTCTCAATTGAGTTCCAATGGGGTCGCTGTGTCCATTTCTTTTACTGTCTATGGGATTACTTATGTAAAGGCTTAATTTCCGTTCTAATTAATCCATATTGCGCAAAAGGTGCGCAGAATCGTGATCCTTGAATGCACTCAGTGGCTTATAATATGATTGGTTGAATGGTAAGCTCGCATCTGATTGGCTAAAGAGTACGACAGACCCACGTGGGAAGAGAGCTCTGCTAGGAAAGTCTCAAAAACACACACACACACAAATCAGAGTGGATTCGTAGTAAATGACGATTCGTACATTCAGACACATTTTAAACATTCAAAGGTTTTTGTGCACAGTTGTATATCTACAAATAGTTTTTTGCATTTGTGAAACGTATTTTATAAATACATAATTTTATTTTGCGCATGTGAATTGCTTTATGTGAATATATTTTTTTTTCACTCAAGTGAATTTTTTTTGTGTGTACGTGAATTAGGTTTCATGCATGTGAAATTGTCTACGCATGTGTGAATCGTGTTTTTGCATTAATTATATTGAGACTAATCTGCTTCTATACTCAACGTGTTAAAAAAATAAATAAGTAATATAATACAATAAAAGTTTAGTCAAATAACATTAAAAAGACCAGACCCCTCGATGCCTGTGCAACTTTTCTCCCTCAAACAGCAGTAATGTTACTTCTCTACAGGCTACACACAGCACCATATCTGCATGTTCTCACATCACGTCGTTCTTGTAAAATAATAGTAAGGAAATAAACATCAAAATCACTTCGCTGAGAATGAAACACCACTTACCAACTGCCACGGTGTTGAAAATATCCTTAAGCAAATAAAAAATGCGTGTGCAGCGTGAGGAATCGTCCAGGTCAGGTGAACGGTCATCATGTTGGTCATTTATTTACGGCTAAATTATTATTAATAAATTGTACTAATATTATGATTGGGCGTGGGCAGGCATAAAAGGGTATGTTATTACAAACAAAAAAAAATTCGAGGAAATTTTGCTTTGACAAAAGGGCACTTAAGGGGCAAAGGAGCAGGTGCTCAAGTGAATGTTCTTTCGGAAAATTCGATCAAATAAACCAGTTTCCAGGTTCTTTTGCGCTCGATGTAATGTCATTAGCGATGACTGCCATTCATTCAAGCCTTCAGTCAGATACAGTTTATAACCTTGTGATCAATGATTAAGGGAATTTGGCCTTTGTGGACTCATATTTATACTCCTGTGAAACAGGAAGCCAAGGCTGCAAAATTTATTTTCCCGATTAATCCTGGTGTGATACAAAATGGAAATATGAATGGAAATATACCTCAGAGATATTTAAATTATAAGGATTTCTAGGTAACGTAGACTAACCATGTTCCGTACACTTTTCGCTATTCACCGCACGCCAGTGACCACTCCTCCGTTGTAAAAAGACATACAAGCATGCTTGTGTGCTCATTCTCCGGGGGAATACCTATTACACAGTCTACACTTTGATTGATGTCTTTAGGACCAATAGTTTTTGAGAAAACTGGGGAAAAGTACCACCTCCGCCAGTGTACGGAAGATGATAGGGGTTAACGGTGTTCCGTACAGGCTTATAATGATGTTCCGTACAGCTCTTATTACTTGATTTTATCGGCGAAAATGGACATTTAACTTATCAAAAGTGAGCTGTTATTTATTTTAACTGCAAGAAAACATAATTCCAATAAATGGGTCATTCTACAGAAACGTCCACATTTGGTATGGCAAGATCTCTTAAAATTGATTTCTTTTTCTAACATTTAAACTTAGACCACATTATTAGATTACCCTTTGACTTTATGAGTACACATAAATTACAGCTTAATGATTTTTTATATTTTGTGTGCATGTATTTAAAGACCGCATACACCATTTTTTTGTCACTGGTGTTACCTTACTTCTTTAGCGATATTAAAGGTGTTATGAAATATTTTTTAATATTTTTTTCAGCACATGCAGTCAGAGGTACAGAAAATTAATGATGATCTAACTAATACGGTGATTATGTTTTATTTATTTTAATCAGGTTTGTTAAAAGTGTGACTGAATGATGTTAGTTCAATTGCACAACCATGTATTTGCTATAACAATGAAAATATTTGAAAAAAAGGTTTTAAACAAGCAATAATACAATCATTTAAAGCTTAACTCTTAAGTGCAGCAGAATTCAATTAATTCAAAATGATCATTATGCCACATATGACAGATTTTATTTAATGTGAAAGAAAGAAAAAGAGTAACACCAGTGACACAACAAATCACCAGTGACATACATAACATATACAAATGACTCATTTCATAAGAACTGAAATCAGAGTTAGAAAAATATCATAGACAACATTTTAACTTAACATTTTAACTTCATTTCTTCACCATTTCATATCTTTGTTTCTAACCGATGATCTTGTCTTTCAGTTTCTCTATTTCCCTTTGTGCATCTCTCCTACGTTGTCGAGTGAGTGAGAGAGAGTGTGTGTGTGTGTGTGAGTGAGAGAGAGAGAGAGTGCTCTTGTTTTTGTGTCATATCAGGAACTCTGTATAATGACATGGGTATGACACAGGTATTACAAGGAGAGGGTGACTTATGAGGACATAACCCATGTCCCCATTTTTCAAAATGCATATAAATCATACAGAATGAGATTTTTTGAGAAAGTAAAAATGCACAAAGTTTCCTGTGAGGGTTAGGTTTAGGTGTAGGGTTGGTGAATGGCGATAGAATATACAGTTTCTACAGAATAAAAACCATTACACCTATGGGATCAACACACTTTACACAAAAACACACGTGTGTGTGTGTGTTTGTGTGTGTGTGTGAGAGACAGAGAGAGAGAGAGAGAGAGAGAGAGAGTGAGTGTGTGTGTGTGTGTGTGTGTGAGAGAGAGAGTGAGTATGAGTGTGTGTGTGAGAGTGTGTGTGAGAGAGAGAGAGAGAGAGAGAGAGAGAGAGAGAGAGTGTTTGTGAGTGAGTGTGAGTGTGTATGTGGAGGTACTGAATGCTATGCACTTTTATATCTCTTTCACCATTTATTTCTGTATTTGTAACAGTTCAGTTTGTACCTTGAAATGCTGGGTGATCTATCTGGTGATGATGGGGGGGGGGGGGGGTCAATGCTCCTGCTCTGACTCTTTGCCTGCATCTTTGCTGACGGACCCTCCATCCCTTTCACTCATATCTCTTCTCCCTTTCACTCAAATCACTTACTCTTTCTTTTTTGTGTGTCAATGTCACGGACATAGCTCTGTTTCCTTTTCTGCAAATACTCTGCTCTGCGTTCAGGATCAGCATCCCTACGCTTTCTGTATAGTCGCTGTTTCTCAGTTGCGCTCAGTTTAGACATACCCTCAATTTATAAATACATGATTAAAGGAGGATTAACAATGACAAAGAAAAGTTAGAATCACAATTTTAGTGCTATTTTATGCAAAATAACTAAATGAATAGCTTTGCACAAAGTTTATCTATAAAAGGGAGTCACTGGTGTTACTGATCTTCACTGGTGTTACCCATAAGGAAGGTGACACCAGTGACAGTAACACCAGTGACAATTTTCATGAAAACTGCATTTTACAAAATGGCTGCTGCAAGGTATCAAACCACATGTTGTCAATCATGGTGTACTCACTAAATTAAGTAGTTTAATCCATTTGTATTCTAGTTTTTTACAATGCCCAAACAATAAAAGAGGTCATACCAGTGACTTCAACTAAAAGCTTCATATGAAATCATGAGATAAATGAGAAGATTTCTGATAATTGAAAAGAGACAGTGGACTTACCATGGGCTTCTCTTCATAGATCTCCAGAAAATTGGAAGAAGGAAGTCGAGCGATGTCATCAGCGTGATTGTTATTTCAAAATAAGAGCTTTTTTGTTAAACGGTAACACCAGTGACACAACTCCAGGGGACCACTACTTTCATTATATATTTTATAATATTTATTTAGCATTTTGTTTTTTAATGTAATTTACATCATATATTTTATAGTTATGGGCACATGGTTGTATTTTAAATGGAAGAAAACACTGTTTTTGACCTCAAAATAAAGCATTTTCCCTCTGTACATGACTGTGGGGACGAGCACTTCTGTGGTGCTTGGAATTCTAATTAATTAATAAAAATCAAATATTGCCACATTGATGGCTCAAGAAAGTGTAATTGTTCAAATAACATATTGTTTCATTTTAAAATATAAAAAAAATTGTAAACCTAAAGTGTTTTTCAAGTGTAATATTTCTGTAAAGGCTAGGAACAGAAAAATGGACATTTCCGTAGAATGACCCAAATATCAAAGATTATTATCTTTTTATTTGATCAAAATACAAATTAATGGCTGCTTTAATAAAGGGCGCATGCGAGTTAGGCATGATTGTGTCGTGATATTAATTATGACATGTGAGTTAAGCATGAACTATGTGAAAGGTTAGAGAACATAATTTCCTTATCTTTCTGAAGATGCAGAAAACGAGAAGGGCACTGATTAATTAAAAAAAAAGGTTAACCAATGTGAAAACTTCATAAAGTAAGAGATCTCTGCCGCCAGTCTCAGGTGAGGGTGACGCTAATTGGTTATCGCCCGCAATCGATGCTTAAACACTCCCATTTCAAAGCATTTATTCAACAAAAAGTAATATATTTAACAATTTGTGATAACATAATATTCATTTAATACAGGCTGTAGTACTGTGAGAAACATAAGTGGAATAGAAATGTACATTTTCGCTGCTCTAGTTGTCTTCCTCCCAAGCTGAAGTTTTGAAGTAAATCTTCCCCACTGTCCATTTACAAGCGCGGTGGGCGCAACGAGAAAACTTACTCAAATATTACTGAAACAAACAGCGGATTGGTCTCTGTTTAGATCGGGAGTGAAAGAGAGAAACATAAGGATGACACAGATATATAGTTTATGTACGAACTGTAATTATTTATTCTGCAATCGGCGCTAAAACGTCACCTGTACGGAACATCGTTTTGTACGGAACATGGTTAGTCTACGTTACCATGTGGCATTGTGAACTAGAGATGTGACCCACTTTCACTTTTTTTTTTTTTACTTCAGTTAAAGGTTAGACTTTATTTAATTTTCTAAATAAAGATCAAATGAATAAATGCTTGTTTTTTCACAGCCCTTCTTTGATCAAATTTACCAATGGCATGAAATGAATAATTTTGAGCATAACTGTACATATTAGCATCTACACGTTGTTATGATGAGAGAATTCGTATGAGCTTGCAGAACTCAGCACTTAACAAAAAACTCTGCGTTTTGAGTGGTGAGACCATCCGACGCTCTCCAAAACGCAAATACACACTGGAGCATTTGCCAAATATGTTTCGCCAATATCAGATGGTGCCCCCGGGGCCCTAAGCGGCCGCTTATCTCGCTTGTTGGTTAAGTCCACCCTTGACTGGCGTTATTTTTTTCGAACTTGGGTTTCAAAAATAAATAAATAAATAAATACAAATCCATCGGACTTTTATCATAGAAAGTGTTTATTCACAGTCCCTCACTACCGGAAGTAAAGCCGGGGAACGGTCCATTGGGAGAACATGGGTTGCTGCTAAATTGTGGTTATTATCAAGCGCTGACAGTGTTTTGTCTGCTGTATGCATGTGATCACACACTGATCTGGTGCTGATTTACTTGCATTGATCGCTTCGGTGTGCTGGTTCCTTTAGATGAGATGAAATCCTGTAATGTAATCCTGGCATCCAGCTGACTAGAGAGGCGTGAGTACTGTTCACTCATAGACTGACTAACAAAACAGTGGTTTTATATTCTTGTTACATGTTTGTTCTTATGACGTATTTTATGCTTTATAATTGTTTTAAATTTACTTTTAGTTAAAAAGCATTTAATAGGCTTTATGTTTAATAATAGTATGTTCTAGTGTGACAACATGCCCCACTATTGGATTCAGTGAACAGTGCAATATGTTGCAATGTGGTCATTAATGGTTGAAATGTTTATTAGCTTTTATCTATAGCCCAAATAAAAAAATGTATGTCTATAAAGATGTAGACTTACCCTGATAAATGTGTTCTTGTGTAAAATGTGTGACAACTAGCCCCGGCCTCCTCTGTTTGTCTAGCTTGTCGGTTCATATGTCCCACACGATGGGAGGCTGGAGTGTGTTTGTGGCCTGCTGTGTTTGGGCGATTCTTCTCCTGGCTCTGTTTGGAGATTCCCTGGCGTCTGCGACTGAGTTTGATCCCTACAAAGTTCTCGGGGTGTCCAGACATGCCAGCCAGGCCGAAATCAAGAAAGTGTACAAGAGGCTCGCAAGAGAATGGTGAGTGATGAAACGGATCATTGGGCCATAGACATGCACTCTCGAAATAAGAAAAGGATTGCTGTGAATAATGTTGTTTCATGTTTCATGCACAATGGTTAGCCTTCTTTTATCTGACATATATTGTGCAACTCTCTAATGATAAATAAAAATTAAATTTATGTATTTAGCAGACGCTTTATCCAAAGCGAATTACAGTGCATTCAGGATATCAATTTTTACCTATCATGTGATATATGATGTCTGAAACAAAACTTGTTTTCACAATCCATAGGCATCCAGACAAGAACAAAAGTCCAGGGGCAGAAGACATGTTTATCAAGATCATTAAATCGTATGAGGTAGGGTGGTTGCATTGTATATAAGGAATAACATGCAGTATATATAATTTTTTTTACCATATATATATATATATATATATATGTGTGTGTGTGTGTGTGTGTGTGTGTGTGTGTGTGTGTGTGTGTGTGTGTGTGTGTGTGTGTGTGTGTGTGTACACTACCATTCAAAAGTTTTGAATCTGTATGATTATTTAAAATTATTTTGAAACGGGTGATCAGGGATGCATTTAATTGATTATAAACAGAAGAAAAAAAACAGTAATATTTAAATTGTTATACTTTCACAATAATGTTTTCTTTTTGAATATATTTTCTAATAATATATCCATGTGATGATGCTGCTCAAGAAACATTCCTGTTTTATGATATATATATATATATATATATATATATATATATATATATATATATATATATTTTTTTTTATAAATAGAATGTTCAGAAGAGCAGCATTTAGTTGAAAAGAGAATTTTTTGTTTGTAACATTATAAATGTCTTAACTTTTGAATGCTAACATATGTGTCTGTATAATTTATAATCACTCACATAATAAAATATATATTTATTATACATGCATTACATTTAGTAAATAAATATATAGCATTATATCATTATAGTGACTTAATATATTGTATTATACTACTATAGATTTTTATGCAATGCTTCTAAAATGTATAGCTTCTGAGTGGTTTTATAGTTTTTTTTATGGCATGTGTTTTTAAATGTTAACACATTCTCACAGATGCTGATAATAAGCATCTGCTTATTTTAAAGACTTGTTTTAAGGGTTTATATGCAATAAACCAATGCCACAACTTGTGGCGTTCCCTTGTGCCCAAAACATACATAAGATTTACTTTCCATAGATTCTGTCCAATGAGGAGAGAAGGTCAAACTATGACCGGTTTGGTCAAATGGACGAGAATCAAAACTTTGCCCGAGGACCGCAGGGCTTCAGACATTATCATGACAGCTTCTACTTCGATGAGTCTTTCTTTCACTTTCCTCGGACGAGTCGTGATTTCACAGACAGCAAGCACCTCTTTCACTACAATCAGTATATCAGTGAGGTTCTGCCGGACAGTTTCAAGAGGCCCTACCTGATCAAGATCACGTCAGAGTGGTGCTTCACCTGCATCCATATTGAGCCCGTATGGAAGGACGCTGTGCAAGAGCTGGAGCCGCTGGGTAAGGTCTTCAGGATTTTCACCCTCATTGTTGGTTCCAGCAGAATAGAGCATCACAGTCCCGCCTAACACCCCGAGAGAGCTTTGGTGCCGGAAGTAAATTTCCCAATTATTTCTCCCATTGACTTTTGGAAAAATCTGTATCTAAAGAGTTTTAGAGCATGTCTGAGGATAACCAGCTACGGCTGAACTCATAAGCATACAACATATCATTTACAGAGGAAAAGGTACAAGACTGTACATATTTTTATTTCGAGCGAAGGAACTACTCATCCAGTAAACCACTGAATTCGACTGAAGCCTCCACAACCGCGAACGAGCCTTTTGAGCGACTTCCAAATCTGACGACTTCCACGCAAACTTTTTCTGCAGTGAATTTTATTTTATATAGTGAATGTGCAGTAATAGCAGTTCTTTCAGTATTACTAGTTTAAATACATAGTGTTTTATATAGGTATCGTGTATTTTATATATTGTGTGCGTGTGTGAAAGTTGTTAACGATAACCTCAGCAACGTTGTGCAGTGCTTTGTACCTGACTGCAATCACCGCTCAGTCGTCAACACATGTCGTTGCCATTACACAAATGTTCAGTAATTGCCCAAAAATGTATGCCTAGGCTAAATATTTTGACAGTGGCATTATAAAATGCTTGATATGACTCATACCATATGAAGGCTACAGTAGCCTAGCTAAAGGGAACGATAATGCTAACTAATGTTACCAACCTCCCTGCAAAACTCACCAAAACTTTGTAGGTCTTGTCCCTCATGCTGGCCCTTACAAAACCCACAAGCTGACCCTCGGACACGCTACCCACAAATACCGTTACATGACCCTATCTAAAGTGGGTTTCACCCTTTTGAACACTTTTGTTTTCCTCCTTGAAAAAAAGCCATCATGGGAGCCAAGGAGATCATGATTGCACTGATAAGTCTACCGTGCAAAAACGCAACACAGGTTTTTATTTTATTTTATTTTTTTATTAATGATTAGTCTTCAGTCTTCACCACCAATCAGATGCATTACTGTGGGATTGTTTGGGATTGTGGGTAATGAAGTACTTATCCAGGACATTGCGAATAAACGGCATTTATCTCAAAACAAGGTAGGTGCCCCATGAACTATTGGCGTTTATATGAGCATATACTATCGCTTAGTACAGCTGTTGCTGGGTTTATGTCTACCATGTATGGTTACGTTTTTATGGCTTATACCCCAACTGTCAATGCAGAAATTGTATTGAATTTTTACTTCCGGCACCGGCTGTGGGCGGGACTGTGATGCTCTATTGGGTGATATACTAATCAACAAAGTCAGAGCACGCAAATATTGGGTAGAAGAATCTTATAGTCCATAGAAGATGGCAGTTTGTTTAATTAAATTTTATAAAATACTCTGAATATATAATTTTGGTTTGGTTTTTAGGAGTTGGTATTGGAGTGGTGGACATTGGGTATGAGAGACAGCTGGCTAACCATCTTGGTGCCTACCGCACACCGTCCATACTTGGTTTAATCAATGGCAAAGTCACTTTCTTCCACTATGCTGTGGTCAGGGAACACTTGAGACAGTTTGTGGAAAGCCTTCTGCCCCAGAAGCTGGTTGAGGAGGTAGGGCTGTGTTTTGTGCTCCAGGATGGAAATACTGTGCCAGGCATTTGTGATGTATTCTCAACTCTTTCACCTTTTCTTCTTCTCTTCTTTCCTTCTCCCTGTCCCTTACTATTTTCCCTTTCCATTTTACATTTATGCATGCTTTTTGCCTTTCCCCTTTCCATTCCCTTTTCTCGCTCCCCTTTCCCCATTCTAATTCTGTTTTTTTTTTTCTTTTTCTTTTAGGTGACGGACAACAGCTATCTTGAGTTTTTAAACAGTTGGCACAAGGAGAATAAGCCAAGAGTGCTAATGTTTGATGTAGCATCTAATATCCCTCTTTTGTATAAAGTGAGTTTTTATTATATTTTTAGCCGTTCAAACAGTCATTCAAATCTGTGATCTGTGAAGTTGTTATATTCTCATGTTCGCAGCTCACCGCGTTTGCCCATAAGGACTATATGAGGTTTGGCTATGTGGACATGGGGCTGACTGAGACTCCAGTCTGACTCCAGTCGTGCAGTCGTGCAGAGGTTCAACATTAACACATACGCTCCCACCATGCTCCTCTTCAAAGAGAACACAGACAAACCGGCTGATCTTATTCAGGTGATGCCCAGCTCTCCATGTGCTAACATCCAATTACAATTGTTCTCAAAAACTATAAATCAGCTTTTTAATATATAATATTTTGGATTTTTTAAAGCCTGTTGACTTTGGCCATTTATCTAAAGTGATTTTGTTAGTAAACATTAGTTTCTTATTTATTTAGTTCCACAGTGTTTACTGATTTTTACTTTATTTGGACTTTGTGTAATTTAGTTTTGTTTTATTTTGCATCAAAGTGAATGCCATGCCTCCGAGCTTTCTTGTTAGTTTTGTTTATAAATGTTCTATATTTCTTATTTATTTTTTTTGTAAATTTTATATTAGGACAATAGCATGGTGTATTTATATATTTGTATTGTTATCAAAATTTCTATGTTTAATATAAGTAAATTTGTTGTTGTATATTCAAGCAATTAACACTGAATTGTCGCTAATTCGAAATGTGCATGGGAATTAACAAGTTATTTAAAAGTGAAGAAAAGAGGGAATACCACATACGGATCCATCCCCTCAGTGTTACTGGTGTGGTCATATGTCGATTAACCGGTGGGAAAATGTCCTCATCCTCATTCCCCCTTTTCTTCCTTAGGCAAGAGGAATGAAAAAACAGATAATTGATGAGTTTGTGTCCAATAATCGTTTTCTTCTGGTGCCGCGGCTGGTAAATCAGAAGCTCTTCGACGAGCTGTGTCCAGTTAAACAGTTCCACCGTCGCAGGAAGTAAGAAATCCCACCTTAAACTGTGGCATTAGATGTTGGTGGACTTGCGTCTCTGAGCAAACTTGTCTTTCTGATTGACAGGTACTGTGTTCTTCTCGTCACCGATGAAGGGGAGCAGTTTGTGTCAGTGAACGAGGCATTCTTTGACTTCGCTTCCTCCAACACTAAAGAAGTTCTCAGGTTTGCTTATGTTTATCAGAGAAAGCAGCAGTCTCTCTGTGACACTCTGCTCAAAAAGGAAGACACAACCCCTCCACAGGTCAGAAACATTCATGTGCTAATACACACACATTTAGTTACATTGTTTGATGCCATATGAATTTATACCTTGTGTGCATATGTCTTCAGGTGATTCTCCTGGAGAGACGCAGCGCTACAGGAAGGGTGTTGTATCGGACAGTGATGGGTGGATGGAATGGGAGTGATGATGATAAGCTCCACCTCCTCGAGCAGCTTGAGTTTCTGCAAAGAGACCCCTCCTACCTTACCCATGATGCAATGCTGCCTGAACTCAACAACGAGTTTGCATCTGTAAGTTATGCAGAGGGAAATGGGCTTTGGGCTTTGATTGTCTTTAGGACTTTATGATTTTAATGTTCAGAAGGGGCAATGAGAGAAATGATTAACAGTAAGAATATTCTTTTTTTTTTTACAGATGTTTCTGATTCAGTGGATAAACAATGCATATGATTACCTCACTCAATTCTACTTTAATCTTCTCTACTCTAATTGGTGAGTTTAATAACAAAGTCTTCATGGACCTGTCTGCATGCAGTTTCAGTGGTTTGCGTTCTGGAGCCAGAGCTCAATCTTGGCCTGTGCTCGACCAGACGAACTGGATCCTGATGCAAACCAGCCACGTTTTTCCAAAGGTTTGAGAAATGTGACCCTATGTCTTAAGTCGCTGGGGTATATTTTAAGCAATAGTCCAAAAAACACTGTATGGGTCAAAATTATCGATTTTTCTTTTATGCCATAGATCATTAGGATATTAAGTAAAGATCATGTTCCATGAAGATATTTTGTACATTTCCTACCGTAAATATATAAAAACGTAGGTAGTTTTTGATTAGTAATATGCATTGCTAAGAACTTTATTTGGACACTTTAAAGACTATTTTCTTAGTATTTTTATTTTGATTGCACCTTCAGATTCCAGATTTTCAAATAGTTGTATCTCGGCCAAATATTGTCCGATCCTAATAAATCAGTGGAAAGCTTATTTATTCAATCTCAGTTTCGAAAAATTGACACTTAAGACTTTTTTGGTCCATGTTCACAAATGAACAGTGCTGCGTGTTGTTTACCTGACTATAACCAGTCTAACAAACTGGTTCTAGTGTTGAACCGATCCGGCACAGGACCCAATTTTATGCTGTTGAAACATGCAGAACGATTCAGCAATCTATGTCAGTTGAACCAGGACCATTGTGATCCGCTGTTGTAGGCTGTAAGGACCTTTGAAAAGACTGAAATCATTTGGCGAAGGGATATGGACATGTAATGCGGTCAAGACCTGGCTGGAACTACTTTAGCTGCGTTTCCCTGAAAATAATTGCACATCTTAGAACGTTCGTCAACCAATCAGATTCAAGCTTTCAAAAGCTCTGTAGTATAATGTTAAAATATCTGCAATGGACTATAAGATAGACTGGAAAAAGGTGTAAAAGCTGTACATTGTGTGCAAAAAAAACAACAACAAATAATACAGACTAAATGATAATATGAGTTGATGACTGTTTCCAGCATTATTATTTTTTATTGAATTTACCAATTAGTAGCTCTACAATTTTATATATATATATATATATATATATATATCTATATACACGCTTGTCATGTTCTGCTTCCCCAAGGCGAGAGATGATGCCCGTACTGTCTCTGATCTTCTCAGCTCTTTTCATTCTGTTTGGGACTGTAATCATTCAGGCCTTCAGGTAGGACAGAATTGTGTGTGTGTGTGTGTGTGTTTATATCTATAGATATGTATTATATATATTAGTATATAATATTGCCTTTTGTAAGGAAAGTTCTTGATTTGATTGATTGATTGATTGATTGATTGATTGATTGATTGATTTATTGATTGACCGATCGAACAGTGATGCTGAGGAAGACGAACCAGCCAAACAAAAGGCCACCGAGTCACCAAAGACAGAGCTCTCCAGGACAAGAGAGCGCTTCAAGGTGAGGCACTGCTTACTTGATAATAAACTATAATAACAGCAAGTCAAATAGAGATTTTGAGATGTGTTCAGATGTTCAGTAGCTGAATCGCTGAGTGTTGGTTTTCCTGTTACAGTCGTCCACCTAAGAAGAATTTTGTGGAAGTGACCGAGCTCACGGACATCACCTACATGAGTAACCTAGTCAGGTTAAAGCCTGGCCACATCAACGTAGTCCTGATCCTCACTGATGCTTCTAAGCAAGTACTGCTCCGGAAGTTTGCCAAAGAAGTGTTTTCGTTCTCAGGGTGAGGCCTGTGGGAGCTTTGAGAAAATGCTAAAGCCTGTTTCCGGAGATCAATCTTCTTACAGAGTTTAGGCTGTCGTCCGTTCAACTTCCCAACATAGAAGGCCACTTGACGCTTAGCACACATGCAAAACAATGCTAGCATTCAGCATCTCCCAACTGAACCGAAGCCAAAGACATTAGACTTTAGTCCAAATCTGCGATAGCTGCATTTCCCAAAAACATTGTGAGCCTCAGTAGATCCCAGAGAACACTGGCACCAGTGGTTTCTACGATCTCCTTGGGCTTCCAGTGCTTTCAGTAAATACAGCTTGGGTTCATTTGAAATAATCTGAATATTCCAAACTTCTAATAGTTAGAAGGTATTATAGCTTTCGTAAACCCGAAGTGCTTGCAAAGCGCAATCGTCTGTAAACTGTTTATATTTGTTGCTGAATAGATCAACAACACAAATAACACTCTGCACATTAAAATCCTAAAATAAATTTGAGGAACTTCTTATTTTATTTTTACATGCTATTAGGTATTCAGGTACTGTCAGGTACAATATTCATCACAGACCTCAACCATAAACCCTAGTTGTGTATTTATGCATTGCAGGCAAAATCTAAATTTTTGAAATTTGAAATTTCCCTATAAAATAATTTTAAAAGAAATTTTGTTAGTCATGCAGCATTCCCAAACAGCTTCACCCAGAATTCTTCCACCTTCACTTGGAACAACCAATGGAACGTTTTTAAGGGGTCAGTCGTCTGAACTTCAGTAGCATTCAAGATGTCATTTACAAGTTAGAAGTCGCAGGATTCTGATTTCCAGCCATGATGCACTCCAGACAACTCAAACTGGAATTCTCTCACCTCCACTTGGGGAAAAAGAACATTGAATGTCCATTTGTTCCTATTTCCAAGTCTGGAAAGTAGCATTACATTACATGGAATTAAACACTGAAAGAAATTAGATCTCCAAGAAGCTGTGTTGAACTCACTTTGCCTTTAACTTCTATCTCGCAACAAACAAATCCAAAGGAAACACTCATCCCTACTTCCTCCCGCAGGTCTCAGACTCTTCACTACTCCTTTTTAAATGTGGACAAGCACGGCCAATGGATGGATGCCCTCATGGAGTCGGCTCCCGACGCCAGGCCATCAGACTGCTTGGACAAAGAGGAAGAAGAGGAGGACTCCACCTCCAACAAATCAGACTACACTGGCCACATCCTGGCGCTCAACGGCCACAAGAAGTATTTCTGCTTATTCAGACCTGTCTTCACAGGGGAGGAAGCCGAATGTAGTAGGTGGTCCGACGAGGATGCAAGGAAAGCCTCGAGATCCCGGTCAAGTTCCCGACAGAAGGCCACCACTCTGGAGATCCACCACAAACTGGACCGACTGGGTCTGTGGATGGAGAGGCTGATGGAAGGAACTCTACCAAGGCACTACGTTCCGGCCTGGCCCGGTCTGGACACCATAACACCGCAGAAATAAGACTCGCGTTTGTCCTCACGGGATCCTCTGCTGTACTGATGTGAAAGGTGTTGAATATTCAACATCTTTGTGATCCAAATGACTTAGTTACTTTTAAAAGACATTAAGTTATTCAGTAAAATGCACTGGTAATGAGTAGAGGGTGTCTTTATTTAGAGCACCATGTGCTCGTCGGCTGCTTTAGGGGCAAAACTCCTTTCTTTCTGTAACGTACATTGTCTTTTTGTTAGTATGGTTGTTTCATTACTGTATGGATGCCTATACCCAGATACAGCCACTCTGTGTAGCTTCAGACAGGGCTAAATGTGTCTTTACACTGCTGGGTATGTGGCAGCTATGGCCTGTCCTTATAATTGCATCCAGGGTCCTGAGAATTCAATAAACAGCCCAGGTTTCAGAAGCAGTTCGTATTAAGATTACCTTTTTGCCTTTTCCAGTCACAGTCACTATTTGGATAATAGGAATTAGAAAAAAGTGTGTGTGAAAAAGGTTTAGTCAGTCTACTTATGCAAAATCTCCCAACTACCAATTTACTAAACCGTGCTGCATGAAAAAGATTACATTTTTGACAACTTGAGAAGATATTAGTGAATTATCACTATGTTAAAATGTCTCTATATATCTATATGTCTCTATATATATATCATCAGTTGCCATTTTCTTTTATTATTTTTGTTGTGCATTGTTTAAGAATAACAAAATTTGTACTGTTGCAACTTGACTGTATTTATTTAAAATATATATATATATATATATGTTTTTTTACAATTTACACACTTTCATACAACATTCCTTACAGTAACACATTATTAAACACAGTGTTGGGGAAAGTTAATGTTTAAAAGTAATGCATTACAATGTTGCATTGCTCCCTAAAAAAGTAACTAATTACATTTCTTTTGTATGGAAAGTATGTTATGTTACTTTACTTTAACATTACTTTTTAAATATGAGCTTAATTGTTTTTAATATAAGAAGTTCTATTTCTGGCAAATGTAAAAGCCCTTTCATACCAAAACGTTTAATGAATAAACCTCAGGCTGAAGGAAATTTGAATTCACGCCTGTACAGCAGAAAGCAGAAGAAGGTTCAATACTCTTCAGCAATATGAAGCACAATTGTTAGTTTATCAATTTTGCTTATTAGCATGGTTGAACTGGATCATCAAAGGTGAGCAGCAAAGACATTATTTAATAAAATTGGATTAGATACATTTGTGTTAACCTATTGTAGGTTTGCATCATATTCTGAGTGTCAATTCATTGTAATAAATACTAAATCCTTTTTTTTGCTTTTTTTTTTTGTGCAAGTGGGATGAATTAATGCACATCCATATTTAGTCTAGAACAACATCATGTTCACAGAGCACACAACGCCTCTGTACTTTCGATTCCTCCCAATATTTGGAACGGGAGACTTGTCGGTCAATAAATGGGAAAACAAAGTAACTGGCATTACTTTTTTTGAAAAAGTAACTCCGATATTTTCTTGTAAACTAAAAAGTAATGCGTTACTTTACTAGTTACTTTAAAAAAGTAATCTGATTTCGTAACTCGCGTTACTTGTAATGCGTTACCCCCAACACTGAATTAAACACCATTAATCCACTTAAACCTTTTTCTGTCTACACAGTGCAACTGAAACTACAAAGAGTTTATCGTCTAAACCTCGTTCCGAATATTCACTTTCTTCATTTTTAAATCCTCTGGACCGAAAGACGCAGGCAGCAGTTCCTCAACAGTCATCTCCACATAGGAACCGTCAGGTTTGGACAAATACACGTCCCAGTTTGCCCCGAACTGTTTAGGTGAAAACCAAAATAACATGTTTAATGAAACTTGAGTATGCTGATGTTTCAATGACATGAAAGACTGTGGTAAATGAAACTTGCCTCTCTCATGAATTGCCTGCAGCCTCCACAGGGAGAAACGAACTGCTCACACATATCACTAAAAGATGGAGTTGGTTAGAAATGTTATTCAACCACTAGATGGCCTGTTGAATGCAGGAGAAATTTACCTTGCGATAGCAATGGCTTTGAAATCCCTGTAGCCATGTGAGACGGCCTTAGAGATGGCAGTTTTCTCAGCACAGATGCCCAAGCAGAAGCACGCGTTTTCCACATTACAGCCTTGTGTAGAGAAATAATGACGTTTAAACCAGAGTGTAAATGTCCAAGTATGTTACATCACACTGTGTAAGCAAGACAAGTAAATATTATGTCGGGTACATCTGGCACTGGTGTTTGTACCGAGTTCGATTTCTATTGGCTGGTCTGGAAGAGGCCTGTCAGGTCATGCAGGGCTAAGTTTTATTTACTCTTTGTGACGACAAAAACGTCCTCTCTCGTGCCACTGTTGTGTGTGTGATATGGTCACTGAAGAACACTAAGTGCTGCTTCACCTCAGTTCAAGGCTGTGTCACTTGAAGAAGAGCAATAAATAACTGCATTGCATAATCGGATCAAAGAGTTATCAGTAGTTAACCTGAGCATTAGCCTGTTCAGATCAATAGAACTGTGTATTTCTTATATATATATACACAGAAATATTACATGTAATTTTACCATAATACCATAATACATAGTTTTGTTCTGTTTTTATAGACTTATTCCATACTCCTTTTGTTTCTTCTGGCCAAAATATATTTAACATTTATGCTACATATATGTTGTAAAACTCAATGTTCAAAACTATAGTTTTGAAATTGAAATATATTTGCTTTCAACCCTCAAGTACTCAAATATATTTCAAAATATACTCAAATGTATTTCAGGAGCATATGACATGAGTGAACGTATTTTCTTGGAATTTGAAATATAGAGGGCAAACTATATATTTGAGTTTTAATAAATACATTTTAAATGGTTTAAAAAAAATATGTATTAAAATGTAAATGTTTAAAAATATAATTGCTAGGAAAAATATTTACATTAATATATTTTTTAAACATATTTTAACAAATATATTGACCCTTGTTGTGTATGTGTGTTTATATATATATATATATATATATATATATATATATATATATATATATATATATATATATATATATATATATATATATATATACACACAGAAATATTACATGTAATTTTACTTGTAAATTGGCTTCCACTAAGAGAAAATAATGCATCAAAATATACAAAACAAATTGTCTAGCAACAAGATGTACATTGCAACATTATTTTCATAATGGCCTATTACAGCCTACGATAGCCGAGGTGCATGAAATGTGTTTGAATGAAAAGAGAGCAGTGTGATACGAGAGACAGGACGATTCAGTTTCCCACATGAGATGACTGACAGCACTAACAGTTAAACTCAGGAAATACCTGACTGCTGATTGTAACGACTGGCCAATCAGATTCGAGAGACGCTTAATACGGACTCATAAAGCATGTGTTAACTCTCATTAATGTTTCAAAAGTGTTACCTGCTTTTATTCTTCCTCCTGTTGGTATGTAATGGTTTAACAAGCTTTTATGTGAATTTGCCGACAAACTGAGCACACTTCATACATTATTCACGCAGTATTCAAAAACGTGTTACAGCGTTTGATGTTTCTTACACAACCAGAAACTCTCTGATATTGACACAACTTTAAGACCTTTGCGTAGCATTTCAAGCCTTTGCTCACCTGTGAAAACCGTCCCGTCGTGTGTCAGGAGTGCCGCCCCGACTCTGAACTTGCTGTAGGGGCAGTAGGCAAATTTCCTGGCCTCTAGGGATTTCCAGATCAACTCTTTAATTCCAGACAAGTGCTCATTCAGCCCATTAATATGCTCGCTTCTCATCTGTTGATCTCCCATGTTGCTGTGCTGTTGTGTAAGCTATGTGTTGTGTTTCTGTGGCTCTACAGACTTGCCTGTGACTCAGTTTTTTCCAGATCCGGCATCCAATCCCTTTTCCCAGTTCTCCAACCTCCCTGTTGTTGTTTGATTTGTGTGATGCTGTCATGCTGCAAAGTTATGTAATTTCCAGTCAGAGGCAAATTAGCAACCTTTCCCTTAGCCATGACGAGAGACAGTGAGGCCGAGGTATAAAGGTCACTATAACACAGTGGAATAATAATGAAAAAGCATTTCCTTCTCACATCAGACTGCTGGAGATTTATAGGCTAACAGCAATAGTAAGCTGGGAACATATTTGATTTATTATTTTATAATCTTCTGTCTTGGAAGAAAAAAAAATAGAATGTTTTTTTTTTATCAAGATGACTATTTAAGTTGGTTAGAAATTGATTTTACACCAACATGAATATGAGTTTAACCACAAATTCTAGTAATAATATCATAATATTCTTAAATGAAGATACATTTCCTTAAGAAGCAAAATGATTTAAGATATCAAGTCTTATTTTCTGAAAAAATGTATCAACATTTCAGTTATTTTTTATTTTTTAATGTATCTGTCAATGGGGCAAGAAAATAAAACAACAAGTATTGGCAGATATTTTTTCATTTTGCTTAAATGTATCTTGATTCAGAAACGTTTAGGTATTTGTACTGGAAAACCAGACAAAAATATTAAACTATGTAAGAAAATCATTTTTGCAGTGTGATATCCAAAACCTGCTCTACTCATAAATTGAGCATCCTTGTTTGAGAACGTAACAGAATAAAACAAGTTTCGATGCTGGTATTTATCTTATCTAACAGACACTGACCGCTGGGTCTTTCTGACCGTCTGCTGTCATTTCTATGGTGTGGCAGTTCAGTTCAGGGACTGACTGTAGACCTGAGTGATACCCCAGCCGCTCACCGTGCAAAACGTGCCTCCTTGTAAAGCGCCGCTGGCTGAATGTTGACATTGAGCTCTGCAGGCTTTTCCTACTAATGCACAGATCCAACAATGAATGAATACGGCAAATGTTATAATAAAGCAATAAGCCCCAAGAAGCTGTGGTTTACAGTGAATTTAAAACAGCTAAGCTGCATTGTTAGGCATGACATGAAGCGGTGATATTATAAAGGTTTCACAGAATAAAACAGAGCAAATAAAGTGTAGTGATATTAATAAACTCTGTATTCTTCCACCAAACAATGTAGTTCCTCAGAAACAGTTGTGGTTCCAACAAAGTGGTTGCTGAGCAACAGAAGTAAACAAAGGTGTATGTCTGTAGAGTCATTTACAACAGCATCGAACACGGCTCAACCAATCAGAATCAAGGACCGATAATTCAGCACTGATAATAACCAGAGCTATAGTTTTTTAGCAACAATGATGCATATTAGATTGATTTCTAAAGAAACATGTGACTGTGAATAAAGAAGTAATCATGCTGATAATTCAGCTTTATAATTACAGGAACAAAATGTATTATATATTACAGTAGAATCAATTAAAACATGAAAAAATATTTGTGGCACATTATTTAAAAAACTATAATGAATTAATATCATATATATATATATATATTTTTTTTTAACTGTATTTCATTTTGTCAAAATATTAAAAACAGTACCAATCCCAAAGCTCTGAATAGCTAACAGATAAATATAATATATATATATATATATATACACACAGCAAGTAACACACTCAAATACTACTTTATATTTTTACTATGCATTTGCTTTTAGCACATATGTTTGTTACTTCCTAGCTGGGATAGGATAAACAAACATATACTTATTAAAATGGGTGCAATATTTATATATTTCATGCTTGATGAACTTACTTTCAAGAGCATATGTCACTATCAAATGTCCTGTAACTGTACATGTAATACACCAGAACCCTGGACACACTGAACAGCTGCTCAACACCCTCTACACTGGAGAGGTTATGTTCACCCAAAACCACTTTGATTGAATAGCTCCTGTGAACGGAGTAGACAGCAGATCCCAACATTATCACATCAGTACAGTCAGTGGAAGGATTCGGCCGACCTCAAATACTGTAGTAGCAGTTCCTTATCAATAAAGGTGAATTGTGACTGAAGTCTCCAGCAGTGGGCAGCAGTAACCACCCACAGCCGGTGAATGAGTGTTCCTCCGCAGTAATGGTAGTTGTTGTAATGGATAGAGGCCTGGTGGATGAGGGCTCAACTTCCTGTCCTCCAATGATTCTCTGCTGCAGCGAGTCTGTAAATGAAGAGAATAATGATAAAGCGTGGCCTGGTATGTGCTAGATAAACACTGGCTTTCAGTCCTGTGGAGCAACTTCCTGTTACATATGTGTTATGTTTAGAAGAGAGCGCTGTGAGTTACTCTGGTAATGCTGTGCTTTACTGTGAAGCGTAGAGATGATGAGGAGCAAGGTGTATTCAAGGCATTTCTTCATGTTGGAGGGGTCTACTCTAAAACACAGAGGACGTTTGGAGGTCAGAGGGGAAACAAATACAAACAGCTGTGGTAAAAAACCATCACATTTTCCATGATGGATGGTCAGATACTGAATTAATGTCACAGGGAGTTTCCAACAACAGATTACTCTGCTGGAATAAAAGGTAAAAACTAAAACCAAAATAGGTTTTGTTTAGGTGGATTTAAATTCTTTGTCATGTTCAAGAAACCAGTCTAAGATGATTTGAGCTTTGTGTCATGGTGCATTATCAGAAGATGGGTACACTGTAGTCATAAAGGGAAGGACATGGTCAGCAACAATACTCAGGTAGGCTGTGGTGTTTAAATGATGCTCAGTTGGTACTAAGCACTAGCCGTGCCAGGATTTTTATTGTAGGTGGGCCTCCAGAAAACTGGATGGGACAGTTAAAATAAGCCCCAGCCCCAGTTTCCCTTCATCTCCGTTCCAGCTCTTTTCTGCGGCACTGAGGACAGCAATACAAGCTCAGTGCTGAAGTGGACAAAAAAAATTGGATCACTTGCTGGTGACGATGCAGAGTCCACACGTGGGGTAGAAGCCGCTGATTTTATAGTGTAGCTACATCAGTCCCTTAGTTTATATTGTCTTGTTTGTACACTAACTATTCACAGGAACACAAACAATAACACGCCAGGACTTGGGCTGACCCAAAAGCTCTCAGTATCTGAGCTGGCCTCCTCTTGTTTGATGCTATCATGTCTAAGACCTTGCCTTTGATTCATACAGTGCGCTGCTCTCTAAGGGAAATCAAATACCTATAGACTCTCTCATCTGACAAAATGGTTTGTCAGAGAATAGGATATCGAGTGACGGTGAAATTGGGTGGAAAGGGCAACAGGGTGGTGGTAACCAAAGCAGCTGCAGACCAGATCGCTTTACTGTATAAATGCACGTCTATATCCTCAGGGGAGAGCTCTAACTAGAAGGATGCATTTGCCATTTATCTGAAGTCCCACCTTGAATGTAATGAATCTGTATTCTCAAAGTGTGTCTTGCAATTTGTTTAGAAAAATAATGTAAATTTCTCTCCTCTCCATCAAATGAGACATATTCCCCAAATATGAAATTCTTATTACTGGTGCTGCATTGTCTTTATTGTATGTAACTCATAATCTGTTATCCAGAGCATGTTATTGTTGTTCTCTTTCACTTGACGTAGGCAGTTACAGAAACATGGCGTGTATCTCTGAAACAAAATGCTCTTGTTAAATGTGTGGTACTGCATCCTAAATAAAATCCAATGGAGAAAATGTTTGCAAGTCGCTTATAGAGGAGATGATGGATTACGTTTAAAGTGCAGCTTGCAGGTCTATTGTCTCACAAAGTCACTTTCAACCCAAGCAGCTCTCTGCTGGTCAGAACAGTGAAAATGTGTGTCTAAAAAACCTGCCCTGGCCAGATCAATCACTTTACTTGAATATTGTCAATCCAGATTTGGAGAGAAGAGTAAAAAGCAGATTACTTTCTGCAGCAACTGGCAGATGTTCTGATGTTCAGACATTCGACTCTTCAAAAGTATGAATGTCTACCAATATCTATCAAATGGTGGTAGAATGCCTTAATAAAGAAATATTGCCTATTTCCCAAGGGTTCACATAATTTTGTCCGACCCCTTTGGATGCTAGGCATTTCTAAGCAGGTGTAATTGTTAGCCAATGTATTAATTGACATGCTACATGCTTAGCATAGCAACTTTCGATTCACTAGAACAAAATATCACCATAACAAGTTTTTGATCAGACCTTGAGACAGTGTGTACTGTATATCCCAACAAAAGCTATGAATGCTAACAAACAGCACTGCATGGGTGTCGTACTGTTTGCTGAGGCTCTATGAATCCTCCTAAAATCAAATGATGTAAAACTGAAAGTTTAGTTTTCAGAATACCATTTTGTATCTTGTTTCTTAAGGGGCGTTCACACCAGGGATGGTAACTTAAATAATAATTAAAATAATAAAGTTTACATTATCATTATAAAAATCTATGAAAATAGGGAAGTCCACATTACAACTATAATGATAACGACTCATAGCAGTGGGATCTCTCATGAAACTATTTTGGTGAAACATTGATAACCAATCAGAATCCACCCAACTTTAAAGAGCGCAAAGATTTAAAGTGGCAAATGACAATGAAGAGAGTGTTATTGTCTGCTGTTTTGAACAACGCTAATATCATTATCGCTATAGTTATAGTTATTCTGGTGTGAACATACCTGTAGAAGATTCTTATTTGAGGCCTTTAAGATTGGTTCCATATTAGCATTATATTTACATCACATTAGCAGTTTTAACAAGGGACTGATTAAGTATCACATTCAGAGTTGGGGAGGCTTATCAGACACATGGTCATTACTTTGAAGTGATCCAGTGAGAACACATTATGTGTTATGAGAAGGTCAGAGAGGGCAACGCTGCTGAAAGACCAACTTCTTCAGCTGAATCAAACATTGTTTGATTCATAGCACCCCATGAATACTGAAATCAGAACTATGGAAACCTGAGGAACCGTGTTGATGTGATTTCCTCATCCCTTGTGGAGGGGTTTGCTAGATATAGACTAGAGTCAGAGTCAGAACTGCTTTACTCGCTCACATTAGCCATGATCATGCTGCTCTTTCTGCTGCTGTTCAAACTCATCCCAGCCAACTGTAAGTATACTGAATAATATCAGGAGCTATTTTTGTGGTTTCGCCTACAGCTCTAGCTTTCCAACAAGGCATAAGATTTACTTTTGACTCTTTTTTTTAGTAATAATCCGACATAAAGTAGAAAAAAGTCTGAATGATACAACTGTCCTCACCTATTGAAAAAAAACCTAACAAATGGTGATTTTTTTTTTTTTTTTAGAAAGTAAACCTTTTTAAGTATATACTTTTATTACAACGGTTTGTCAAATAATAATAAGCAAGCATCACTGATTGATTGATTGATTGATTGATTGATTTAGCCAGCCTTTGAATTATTAATAAAATATTATACAGTATATTATAAAGAGGACTAATGACTAATGTCTCTCAAAATATCAGTCAATTTTGACCCTTTTGTATGTAAATGTCCAATATCTGAAATTCTATATATTTATGTCTTTAGAAATATGATATGTACACTCACATGTGTTTAAGAAATATGTTCATATTCATTACTTGTTAGTTACGCCGCATTACAAAAATTAGTGTCAGTACGTTTAAATTGTTTTGAAATTATATCCGTTTTTCAAACTATATGTAACCAACAAGAATAAAAACTGGGTGCTATATTGTATATATATATTCATTTTTTTTTTTTTTTTTTTTGGTGAATACCGTGAAACGTGACCTTTATTTAACAGACATGGTGTCAAGTTTGAATTTGTCAGCTGTCAATTAAATAAGACCTTTCACAGTCCCCTTGGGTTCTTAGCTGTTTTAAATGTTTTTATAATGTTTTCCAGGTCTGGACTCTGTTCAGGGGCGCATTGTTGGCGGATATACCCCGTCGCCAAATTCAATCAAATACATCGTGTCGATACAGAGCTCGAAGGGCCAGCACTTCTGTGGCGGATGTCTGGTCCACAAGTCCTGGGTGCTTACAGCCGCCCATTGCAATATTGGGTGTGTGTTTTTTCACCTTTGCTTTAAATATATTCTCTATCTAACAGGCTGTTTCTGAGACTTACATGATATGCAGTATGGCAGGAAGCTTGATGGCCAAGTCCGTGGGTGAGTTGAATGCCAGAGTAAAGCAGACAGGCACTCAGGACGCGCGCTAACCTTGACCCGTCATCACCGTGCGGGACTTAATGAATGCTGGCTTATCTGCTGCTTGGCACAGCTGAGGCTGCTAACAGCGAGAAATACTGTCATTCAATTCATGTCCTCTACAAAGAGTCACTGTGTATAACAAGTGATGTCAAGAAATCAGATATCAAGCTCTTTCTTTATTTATTCACGTTGTTTTGGAGTGCTTTAGTATGGTGGTGCTCGAATATGATTCCAGGTTTTACTTGTCTTTAAGGATGGATCAGATGATGTTAGTGGCTGGAGACTATACTTTAGGTGTTTTTGAGGGGACAGAGCAGTACTCCAAGCCTCTGTCGCTTGTCCCGCACCCTCAGTACAACAGGAGCACCAATAATGCAGATATCATGCTCATAAAGGTACGGCACTCTGGTTCTTTGCCTCTTATAGTTATATACACTCACTTAACGGGTGATATATTTAATACTGAATATTTCACTCTCAAGTAGGTGAGGGTATAACTATAAGAATTTGACATTTCTTTGTAGTCTGGAAGGTGCTATACAAACAAAAATATTGGATGCTTGAATCTGGTCAATTATGGTATTCATGGCTTCAGTTATGAATCTAACCTACTACAACCATAAAGAAACAACAAAGCTAAACATGATAATAGAAAAAAAATAATAAATGCATTAAAATATTTTCAAAACATTAAGTTCTGATCATCTGGCAGGAAGTTATTTTACAGACTGGTTATATATTATCCCTTACATAATTCAACTTTTCTCAACCTGTTGGTCAACCAATCAGAGTCAAGTATTCCAATTATATAACATTTAGTTCCAGTCCTTGAATCTGATTGGCTAAGCTGTGTTCCAGAAGTGCTGGAAGTTGAAATCATTCGGTCAGGCTGTATCAGCAAATGCATACTCTCTAAACAGGTACTTCTATTGAATATGTAATTACTTCATGATCGTTAAAAAAATACAATAATACATTTGAATGCAGCCCAAGCGTTGAATCTTGAATCATTCATTCAACTGATTTGTTCAAAATCACTGATTCATTCAGTAATAAAACAAGTGACTGGCTGTGTCTGAATATACCTACTTCTTTACTATAAAGTTGTCTTTTCAGTATGTGAAAGGAGTAGTATGTCTGAATTCACAGTATTGATAAAACAGAATGCAAAAACTACCCAGATGACCTAAAACTTTTGCAGAGGTTATGAAGTGTGCATTCAGTGGATGCTTTAATATCCGTGAGGCCATGGGTGAGGATTTGTGAATGGCAGTAAAGCAATGCAACTGAAATCAGAATTTGATTCGCATGCATTTATATTTTATAGAATATACTTACTTACTTTCATGGTCATGAACTAAGTACTTATTCAAAAGAAGTAGCTACTCACATATGTGATATCCTTCAAAAATGAGTCATTGAATCATTCATTCAACAGATTTGTTCAAAACACTGATTCGTTAAGGAACACAATGCTCCTATTGTTTGCTGCTCAGAAATACGATAGATTCTGGTTTTGACATAAGTTTCGCTGACAAATCAAAAAAACATGTACAACTGGATTTGGTGTAAAAAAAAAATCACTCAGAAATCACGCTTACACTTACCAATTTTTTATTATTTACCAACTATTAAAAGGATAGTTCACCCAAACATTGAAAATTCAATCATTAATTCCTCAAAAACCCCAAAATCTTCAGAACACAGATAAAAATATTTTAGATGAACTCCGAGAGCTTACTGATCCTCCATAGACAGCAACACAACTAAAAAGTTTTATGTCCCAGAAAGGTAGTAGGTAAAATATTCCATGTCACATCAGTTGGTCAACCCAAAAATAACGACTAATTATAACGATGATGTGACATGGACTATTCTATGTCCTCCCCACCTTTCTGGGCCATAAAATGTTTCAGTTGTGTTGCCATCTATGGAGGGTCAGAAAGCTTTTGTAAAACACATTGTATTAAACATAACATTATGTTACAATTAGAAAGCCTGGAATAGTATTTTATCATAAAACGTACTCTTACTACTTCTAAAATGTAAGTTATTTAATATTGAGTTTAATACAGTTAGATGATGCTTTTATATGGACCCTGATCTGTGTATCTGTCTTTGTATGTGGGTTCTTTCAGCTTAGTGCACCCATAGAGCTCAACAGGTATGTGTCCCTCGCCCCGCTCCCCAAACAGAACGCAGGGCTGCTGGCGGGCAGGGTGTGCCGGGTTTCTGGGTGGGGCTCCACCAGCCACAGCGGAGGTCTGAAGCCCCTCATCCTGCGTACGGTCAAACTCCCCATCGTCTCCACCTCCAGATGCAACAGCAGTAACTCCTTCAGCGGAAACATCACAACAAACATGATATGCGCGGGGTCCAACACGGGAGGAAAAGACGCGTGTAAGGTAGTGTGGGAAAGTACTTGTGACAATGATCAACGCTATCTCACGACCAATTCGTACGTATTTTACGAGTTGGCTTATTCGTACGAATTTGTACGACCTCACTCGTACGATTTTATACGACCACAGTGACCGTTAGGTTTAGGGGCGGGGTTAGGTGTAGGTTATTCGTACAAACTCATACGAATTGTGCAAATCGTAAAATACGTACGATTTGGCAACAATCGTATGAATTTGTACCAGTGTGGTCATACGAATTCATATGAATAAGCCACCTTGTGAAAAATGTATGAATTGCCGTGAGATCGGGTTGCAATGACCGGCTGACATTCACCATTATACAAGGATGTTGGCATTCTGATGTTCCAGGGGGACTCTGGAGGGCCGCTGGTGTGTGATGGACGTGTTTACGGCCTGGTCTCTTGGGGAAATGGCTGTGGGGATCCTAGGTTTCCAGGGGTTTATACGGCCGTGTCCAGGTTCCGCAGGTGGATTGACCAGACCATCTACAGCACATTTTCTAGATGCCTTAAGTCAGCTGGTCTTTTCAGCAGGGAAGTCTAAACTTCAATGCTTGCTTTCATATAATGTACAAACACAAAAATCAGTTTACAAAAAACGATTAAGCATTAATTAAACTGTCGATTAATCAACACTGATCAGCATATTAGAATGATTTCTGAAGGATCATGTGACACTGGAGACTTGGAGTAATGATGCAGGAAATTCATCTTGGCTGCACAGGAATAAATTACATTTTTAAATATATTACAAGAGAAAACATCATCTTTGATTGCAATATTATTGCACAGCAATCAAAGGAATGCAGCCTTGGTAAGCTTAAGAGACTTCTTTAAAAAAAAAAAATCAACAATAACGACCCAAGAAGTTGAAGAAACATCCATAAAGGAAAGCAAATTAATCAAAATCTTTTGTCAAGCCTCTTACAACTACAATGCAGTTAACTCTAAAATAACGTTATTAATATGCATGATAAATGCACACAAATGTCTGAAAGTGATGTTGTGAAGACTGATCAGTGCATGTTTTAATATCAGTTTGTGCATATAGTTGTAGTAATAAACAGTCTCCCTTTCTTAAGGATATTAAATGGAAATCAATGGCTGAAAATGTGCCTTTGTTTAGTTCAGCTGAGGTGTCCGGGAAGCCGTAAAAAGATTTGATGTTTGATGACCGTACTTGCAACAATGGATGCATTCACATCTAATAGCATTGGGTGTGTCTGCAATTACTCTTCTCTGAAGGTGGCATCAGTTCCAGAAGCTTTTGGTTTCACCGCCTGCACATGACACGTGTAAGATGATCGCCTGCATGAACTACACACAATGATTCGCAGCAGTTCATGTGTGTATCATATGAAAGCATCCCAAAAGCTCAGTTTAGATAATAACAACTTTTATGTGCCTGGAGCATCATTTATTACTTACATAATTAAAAACAATAGGTAACATTAAGCTAAAGGTTAAAGAAACCAACAATACAGGTCATTTGGGAATAATGACGTTTTTGAGGAGGGCTGCTCTTGTTTGGCTGTAAAGGAGTAATCTAATGGATCTCTGAATAGAGTCTCATGGGAAATAAAACGCAGAACAGCATGTTCCCAGAAGGAAAGGCATTGTGAATGAATATGCCACACGAAAATAAGTAAATACTCAAGAACAATGCTTTTGGTGGCGAATGACAATTTGACAAATGACCCAATGCATTTGCCAGGACAAGTAGAACTTGTGAATGGCAAGATACTTACTGTAAATATTTTTAACCTAACAAGATTCATTTGATTTTCTGTACCATAAATATTTTGTTTGTGATATATTTAAGATCTTTATGTGGTTATAGAGATTAACAGCTGGTGGAAATGGGTCACAGCTTGGTTCTGACAGGGTCCACCAGGAGAAGCAATACTTATTGATAAATGCTAAACTTTTAAACCTTGTGCTGTGCTTCCTTTTAGTGTTCCTGCAAAACTTACCTGATTTTAAAAAATGCTTTACTGGATACAGTATTTGGTGATAATCTAGCATAATAAGCAATAGCACCTCACACTCTTGATGATCTATAAGCAATTTTTTCATAGGCCTGCCATATTTGACCAGCAGTGTTGGTCAACTCTTTCAAATAAGTAACACCAGTTACTTTGCTTTCCCATTTATTGGCTGACAGCTCCCCTGTCCACATGTTCAGAGAAATCTGGAGTGAGTGCAGACTCGTTGTGTGCGCTGTGTGAACATGATGGTTATTATATTTCTAGACTAAATCTGAACTTTCACTTAAACAATAACAGATTCAGTATACCTCAAATTAAATAAAAAAAACATGAAATGCAAACTCAGAATATGATGCAAAACTGCAATAATTAAATGTTATGTAACACAAGTATTCTCTTTGTATTTAATCCCATTTTATTAACCAAAGTCTTCCCTGCTGATCTTCAATGACCCAATTCAACCATACTTAAGAAACAATGGTTTTGGATAAAAGTGAATAAAGTGTTGAACTTTTTTCTCCTGCGTCCCATGTAATCCAGAATGCGTTGCGCCCTCTACTGTTCAGGCATCGATTTACGTTTTCTTCATCCTGAGGCTTGAGCACAAAGTAGCTTTCATTTTTGTATGTTTATACTATCAACTGCATACAGTTGAACGTGTAGCCTTTCAAAGTATATTTGATAGCGTGCACAGATGCAGGCGGTCGACACATGCGCTCTAGGAAGCCTCATCTTTGTCCAGCGTCTGATGTATTTTTCTCCAGTAGTTTTGATCGACAAAAATATCTTTGTACTCTTTTAATCTAAATTTGCGGCTCTCTCATAACCCCCTCAGATAAGCGCAGCATCTGATGTTTCTCCCTCTTTTTAGTTGAATTGTCTACATCCATTTTCTACTTTTCTACTTTGAAATTTCTATTGAATTTTCAAAACCAAGTCAATGCGCGTTGTGCGTAGCAAGTATGTGCCGTGGATACAGAAATCAATGGTAAATTAAATTTGCGTTATGCACTGTATGCAGACCCCCATCTATGTGTAACCGAAGTATACTTTGGCCTTTATTTAATACACTCTTGCAGTGAAAGAAGTTTTACATTGGCCATAAATAGAAAATTTGTAACATGTAAGCCCACCCCACATGAGAAAAAGTAACGCAAAAGTAACTTAATGCATTACATTACATAAAAAGTAACTTTAGGAGTGACGCAATATTGCAATGCATTTTTTTAAAGTAAATTTTCCCAAAACTGTTGCACATATGGCCGTCCCCCAAAAACAAAATTATTCACATTTTGTAGAAAGTGTTATAAACTGTGTGAGTAAAGTAAATAAATTGTAGTCCAATATGATAGCATTAGCTAAAATTTTCAGGACAAAAAAAAAAAAATCCTCTTTTGGATAAAAATGACTGGAAACACAACATGAAGGTAAAAACTGAAGATGAAACGCATCCCATATCTTGGGATTCAGTCACACTCTCAGACCCAGCTGTGGTCTGTCAACACATCATTTTCAAGCACGCTCAGCTCCTCTCCACCATTCCTCCCAGTATTAAACTGTCTGAAGCCTAAGCATTCAAATGGCCTCTCTCAAAGGAAACAGACTGGTTTTTAGCAAACCGAGACAAAGCCAAACTGGCTCTGAGTTTTCCCCATTTCAGCCATTCAGATCAGATAGAATGGAACAAAATGGCGTCTCATTCACAGATGGGAGGAAGCAGTGCATCTTCAGTGGAGTGACAACGTCTGCTCAATCCTGGAAAGGTTATGGCTGTGCCTGCTGCAGAAGATTATGCTCTCAAAATCTTGGACAGAGAAGCAAACCCCCTCAGCTCATATATCCAGATTGTACCAGTATGAGTTCAGCATCACTCCAGCTTCTGATATTACAAAACGAAAACCCATAAACAGAGGGGGAAATCATCCCATATTGCGTTCTCTTGTGAATTAAAGCCATTTTTTAATATCTTATTCTGTTTGGTTGGGTTTAAACTGAAAAAAGCATGTGATAAGGATAAAATAACCGAATAAAATAACAGATGGGCTCTTGCTACAACTAAGATATGAGGTCTTACAAAATATAGATGGCTCTCTGTGTTATTAAACTGAGTCAGTGCTTATTTAATTTACATAGTCATGTAAGAGCAAGAGAAAGTTTAAAAACACTGATAAACTCTCCGTGTCACTATTGTGTAAATCTGATATTTATGATCATAGGTGATTAAATTAGTTGCATAAAGAGTTTTTTTTATTTATAAAATCCACACAAGTCTAAACAGTTCATGTCTTGGATCGTGTACATATGAGCAAACAATGTATTACATAAGGGTGACATCAAAGCTATGCAGTGCTTCAGGATTTCAGGATTGAGATACACTATACAATAAGCCTCAACATAAGCATTAGGTCTTTGTTGCAAACCATGAATGCTCATATGAAAGCAACTGGAATAAATTAAGAGGATTTTGTTCTGAAAAATAAATTTAATTATGTATATTAATAATAATCCAGTCCCATGTATGTGTTTTATACAGTATTATGGCTTTTATTCATTATATATATATATATATATATATATATATATATATATATATATATATATATATATATATATATATATATATATATATATATTATCCAGCATATGTTAAGGTTTTGTTTAAGAAGTAGATTTTCAGTATTATTAACATTTGTGTAGATTCTTTGCCAAATTTTGATCCTTATGATTTAAGGTGTCACATATTTAAAAAAAGAATAAATAATAATAATAAATAATAAATAAATAACAATAATAAATTACTTGGGAAAATGTTTCTGAAGGCATTATAATGATTTTGCACACTCAATGTGTGAGGAAAGGGTTTCAGTACTTGATAGATAAACCACATGGCATTTTTAGAGACAATAAATCAGAAATGTTGTATACAATTATATAAATCTGAAAATGTATGAAATCAACATGAATACAAAAACCACCTTTAATAGATCACAAATGTGCTTTAAACTATAATTAAATAATAAAACATTTATCATCTCGGAAATCTTTATTCGTGAATGACACAAGGAAACTTATTTTTTTTTTTATTATCATGTACCAAAGATTAATATTGGCGATAGCTGCGATGAAAGAGCTGGAGCGGAAGCCCGCGCCTCAGTGACGTTCATTCTCCATCAGGGATCTTTGTTTTGCATCGCTTCCCAATTTGCATTTGTTTCTCAGGTTTTCCATACGACGCTCCAGCCGCCGAAAAAGCCCCGACAGCGCAGATAATTAGCCGCATTCCTCCGCGATCTCCAGCATTCCCGACGTTGGGAAATTCGGAGTAATTGGAGCGGGCGCGAGCTGAACGAAGGGAATTGCACGCGTTCGCCGCGCGTCCTCGCCATCCACTCGCGGAGACACGTGCGATAGAGGTAAACAGCGACAGATCCGCTCGACAAAACTCACCTCGCGCTATCGATTCAACAGCAGACACATACAGTCCATACAGCATGTCGGATGTATTACCATATAACGAGGACAAAATGACTCATTATGGCAACGACGGGGACGAGGAACACCTTTCCTTCACCTGCCGCCTCCAAGACACCAACAACTTTTTCGGTGGCAACCAGAATAAACGACCACCAAAGCTGGGGCAGATCGGGAGAAGCAAAAGAGGTAACGAACAACAGCCTTTGTTTATTACACGAACAAACCGTGTCGCAGATGATGCGAAATTCCATGTTGCGCTTCCCTATTCTCCCTTTACGCGCGAAAACAGCGCGTGGCGAATGATTCCACTAATCAGTTTCCTCGCGCTTTGAGCTTAAACTGTCTGTTTCTGCTTCTCGAATAGGACGCTTTGATGTATTGCGCCATTTCTGATGAATTAAAATTCATGGCAACATGGAATCTCCATCTTTGTGCGTGTGCGTGGCGAGAGACAATAGAGCATCTGTGAGCTGGTGTCTCATCATAACCCTAGTGTCTCTGTTCACTGACAGTCATCGAGGAAGACAACGATGGCCAGGCACTGGACAAGAGCACAGAGAAGTCCTCCTCGGCGTGAACGGACCCAAAGACTCTTAACCTCTCTCTCTTGTGTATATCCAAAGACATTCCCATCTGGCGACAAGCACACCACACATTCATCTCTCCATCTCCCAATCTCCATTGTCCAGGGTTTACAGTGGGACTGACTGAGAGCGGCCCGGGGGCTTGAAGGAATACTGTGTTTTCCAAACCATTCTCCGAGATATGTGCAATGACAGGGTTTGGTCTCATTAAAGAGACGGACTCTCCTTTTAGTTTTGTTTTTTTTGGTTCTAATGAAGCAATTTGATAGACTGAGCTGAGCAAACAATACCATTAACATCAACCCAGTATCTTCCCGCTCAACCCAGTAGCCTACTGGTGGTGTTAATGGTATACTAGCAACGACAACTTTATCTTCCAGAGTGGACCTCTAAAGATGTTCCACTGTGTATATGTAAAAAAAAAAGGCTGTTTATTAAATCTTTGAATACATATTTTGCAGTGTTGAAGCCAGGTTGAGCAACCGTTTTATATGGAACGACGACGAGAAGTGACTTTTGCTTTGGAGAAATGTTTTGTATGTAGCTTAACTGTGATTCTCGTGGTCTGCTCCGTTTCATTTCATTCACTTTGATGTCCGGTTCGATCTGGAATGTCAGTTTAAGGACAGTGACCTTATTATTGTAAAACGCATAATAACTGTAGACGTGCCAAATTTACCCTGAGAAGAAACAAGTCTATTTCTGTGCTTTCTTGGCGTGCACAGGTTTATTAATATTCGGTGGTCATGTTTACAGGGCTCTTGATGTATTCTAGTTATGCATGACGAACCTCAAGACCTCAAGAACGTCTTCTTGAATATATGATGTATTTATCTCGCTGAACATTTCTACAGAATATCTGCTATAAATAAAGATTTTGAGAAACATTTATAGAGACTTTCCGCTCTTTTTTTCCTCTCCTGACACATCCATAATGCTCCGTTTAGCCCGGTTTAATCTGTGCACGTGCTCGAATCCTGGGGACGTGACATTTCCGCCTCTGCCACGAGCTTTAAATGATTCATGGTTTGGGATGAGCAGTGTCAAAGCGCTGCATCTTAACAAGCCAAGTCCGCTGAGGAATCACGCAGATATTATCTGCAGACTGTATACGGTTTTCAGGAGCTTCTCCTGCCAGTCTGAAGGTAACAGGCATTAAAAACACTGGCTGGATGGATGGACTGCCATGGAAACAGATTCAACCCTCCTGAAATGTCCATTGTGTCCACCAGGGAAACCATTGCAGAGGATCCGACAACGGTTGGACACAAAGACATTTCCTTAAAGCAGTCTGAGGTTCTGCTATGAAGCTCAGATTGTGACATCATGCGTTTAATAAATGTCACAAACACCAGGGAAGACTGTAGGATGTGGACCTCAGCCGAATAACATCATCTCACGTCAGAACTCATGATGTGAGGCACAAGGGAAGTCGGTGTTGTTCGGTGGCAAAGCCTGGTTTGGTAGAGACATGCAAATAATCTGGCTCCTGCTGCGATTTGCATTTTGTTTCGGTTTCGGCGGGAGGCTCCGTGCTTGGGTTTCATGGGAGTGCCCCACCAAAGACGACATGACTCACGCATGTTGAAATCAGAATGGGGAAATTTGGTGGTTGGGGTTGGAAATGGAAGCTATGGAAGGTTTCTGGAATTCTGAGACTACTCGAATCAGTCGAGTAAGGAAAGAGCTATTCGGAATGTTTGAACCGCTGACGTAGATTGCTCAGAGACTGAAACCAACTTTCCCATTTGTTTTTATGCTAATGAAACGACTTTTTTTATCCACGTTTGTAATCTGTCGCCATGAACAGTGCTTATCAGTCAGTATGACCACAAAAAAAATTATGTGAAAAACTAGTCAAAGTCTTAAAAATGAAGTGAATAAATACTATAATAAACAATCATTTAATAAATAAATAAATGAGTTAATTATATATATATATATATATATATATATATATATATATATATATATATATATATATATATTAGAACATTAAGCCTATCTATTATTATCTAATTATCTATCTATAGCTACACATGCATACAATATATATATATATATATATATATATATATATATATATATATATATATAAATATATATATAAATACGCACACACACATGTGTATATAGATTATTTTGCAATACTAAATATATATATATATATATATATATATATATATATATATATATATATATACATACATAGATTCTTACATTTACATATATCATATGATTCATTATTCATATAATCAATCATATAACTAATATCAATAATAAAATGTATAAATAATACATATTAAGTCATTAATAATTAAATCATACAATATATCATATTGTGGAATGATTTAGATGATAAATCAATCATTATGTAAATAATATCCATAATAAAGATATTTAATGTATATAAGTTAAACATTTCATAAAATTTTCTGTAATATATATTAAATCATAAAAGTTAAATTAACAATAATTAAATTGTACAATGTTATATTGGGCAATGGTTGATAATGATAAATCAATCATTATATAATTGATAATTATTATATTTATGTATATGTGTGTTTTAAATATTTCCAAATACTAGAGTTCAATGCCTTTAGAGCACTGTTATATCTTTGAATCACACAGTAGAGTGTGTGATTGTATTGCAGTGATGGATAAGGTCAGATGTGTCTGGTCACAGTGAGTGCAGCGTGTGATTCGAGTCGGAGAGCCTCACTCAGTATGTACACCATGCACACACTGTTGGCTGACTGGACTGTTTCCATGGCTACCATCACAGGTTTCTGCTGCAGAGCCGTCAGTGGAAGAGCGCAAGAATGTTTCAGAGAGGGATTTCTGCTGCAGAGGCTTCAGAAGGGAGACGTTCGCAACAATCGCAGTACGCATTTGTCTTTCGAATGCGAGATCTCTGTGGAAATCTATCGGCGCTGCAGACCGCCAGTCTCTGGAAATGAAACTAAGATGGCAAAGATGATGTAACAGAGCTACAGCTGCTAATTAAAATATCCAAATCACACAGCGTTCCCCCGATTGGCTTTCCGCTGAGGATGATGTAACCCTATTGTGTAGCTCATAGGCTTCTGAGGAAGAGCATTTTAAATGCATCAGCCGTCCCTAGCAAACGCTCGACTGCAGAATACTAGAGGTCACTTCACAAGCGATTACATAGAGATCGTTTTCAGAGGGGGTCTTTGTCTCTCGGTGGCTGTGTGAAAGCCCAGGGCAACATGCCTGGTTACTGTGTAAGTCAAGCTCTTGAATAAAATATGTTGGCCCAGATGGAAATCCACCATTGGTCGCTGGATTAGACCCACGGAAAGACTGTTAGCACATTGTCTCTGATTTGAGATGAAGCAACTTCATTTAAGAGGGTGAAGCAAAGCACAAAGTGGTTTTACATCCCTTCAGTCCTTCAAATAGGAAGAATTCACATTAGCATATTTATATTGTAGTAAGGCAGTATTGGAAACACGATATTGGAGAACGATTGCTTGTCTACTAACACAATAAAGCACACTTTACAGGCAAAACCAGTAAATGTCTGCGTAAGAATTTGATAAAGAATGCAATTCTGTCATCTAGATCAACCTTCAGACCTCTTGAGACTGAAAAGGCCAGCGTTTAGGCTTAGGCTATAGATGCTTACTGCAGCAGAGTAAGCATTTGGATGTGTTTGTGCTGGCCAGGTTTTTACCTATAAAACTTATGATAGTGGAATGACAAATGACATGACAACTCGCCTAATAAAGTATGTGAAAATTAAATGTTTGAGTTCAGATTATTTTAGAATTGTATGTTTTATCTCAAAACTTCCACAAAGAAAAAAATGTTCCACTACAACGTACTCAGCCTAGCAACAAGACAAACACTGCAGCAATGATATAATAGATGTAATAGTTAAAAGGTTATTAGCTGTAGCAGCACAGGTCGCCCTTTCAGTCCTAAGCTGTAAAGTGAACTTATGTTAAAAAAAATTTGAATATTGCATAAAACTTTTGCAAAGCACCGTTGCTGCTACAGGGGGAAACTATTTGCCTCTTTTTTTTTTTCTACCAGATAATGACAATAAATGATTATATTTACTATACCATCTCCTCTCAAACCCTCTCCACATTTTAGTTATGTTTTTGAAGTCAGTTCAGATGTTTTACAATGTTCAGACCTATTTTCTAAAACAAAAATCCAAACACATAATCTTTTAATACAAATGCACATAACTTTTTTTGTTGTGCATCAAGTTTTTTTTTTTTTTTTTTTTTTATGCAAAGAAATATTTGCCTTAATTGAGTATATATATGTACAGGTAGATAGAAATATGTGGATTATAAATGTAGAACTACAGCATTCACACTATGAATAAATGGCGAATATTAAGTGATATCTGATCGCTGAATGTTGTTTGAAACAATTAAATTAAATTAATTAAAAATACATAAAAATTTTATTAATTAAAAAATAGAACAAAATAAAAGAATGAAATAATATAAAAACAGATAGAAAAATTAAATACTCATATGAAAGAATTATAATATTATTATGCAAAAATGACATAATAAAAATATGTTATAATGTTATATGTTCTAAATATAAATATAATATAATATGTCATTTATGTTATAAATGGAAATAAAATGATTAACCAATAAGTTAAGGGTTGTTTTAATGTGCATATCATGTTGGAGCATTTCAGCTCACTAGGAAGAGAAGCTGAAAATACTAGCTCAAAGATTGTGGACTGCTGTGTTGCATATACGTGTCGTCAGCTGTATCTGAAAACAGAAATATGTTTGGTGAACTGAAAACTGTGTCTGTAGCGATCAAGCATTTTCGCAGGTTGCCATGGACACTTGCACGGATCATCATTAAGAATAGCTAAGATGAAAAGACAAGGTTTTCCCTCTTAGCCTCAAGTTACAAAATACTTTGGGGAAGAAAATAACATCTCGCTACAAAAACTGATGCAATCTTAAGAGACGAGCAGAATACAATAATGCAGCGTAGCTTGTTAACTTTAACTTTGATAATAATTATATCAGTGGTTTTGATTGATTTGAGTAAATAGCTTATGTAACCCTTTTTTCTTGTTATCAATTTACAACACTGTACGCATTAGGTGCATAAATGCAGTAAATGAGCTGAATAACAAAGCCTATTTTTCTTGTTTGAACACATTATTAGGGCCTTGATGCTTGGATTCTTGTTACTTTTCTTATTTTGTGCTCCACAGATGAAAGTCCAAATGCAGAGAGAACAGAACAACAGACACTGACTCTTATATTAAATATATAACGTCTCATTCTAGCAAATTCTTCTCATCTGTCAAGTGAGAACTGTCTGTCTGTGAAAGTGTTGGAGAGGTGTGGGGCAGCATCTACAGGCAGTGAGGAGAACTTACACTTGATCATTGCATTAAAGCATTCGGAAGAATATTCTGTAACACCATTTAAAAAGCCTCTTCAGTTTGGACAGATGCTGAGATTTAGAATATGACCAACATGAAAAATACAAGAACATATAGTATATATTCAGATTCTTCAGATACATGCAAAAAATAATAAGCAAATCTTTGTCAGGGGCCCCTTTCAGTACGTTCATAAAACCCCCAAAATGACTCCCAACCTGAATATATATATATATATATATATATATATATATATATATATATATATATATATATATATATATATATATATATATATATATATATATATATATATATATATATATATATATATATATTTATTTATTTATTTATTTATTTTTTTAATTTTTTTTTTAATTTATCAAATTTACAATAGAAAATAAGCAATTTAGCCTACTAATAATAGAAGCCTTCTGTACAGAAATAAAGTAATCAAATGTAAAAATAAAGCATATATAGCCTTCACTGTATGATTTAAATATGCACCGACTCTAATTAAAGTTACTAAAGTTATTCAGTGAAGAGCAGTGAAAGCCCACATTAGATGGGTAGAGTATATATATATATATATATATATATATATATATATATATATATATATATATATATATATATATATACACACACACATATATACATATTATACACACACACACACACACACACTAATTTTATTACACAGGTATCCCTAAAATGTACAAATATAAATATACAGTTTGCACAATACACTGTATTAAACTCAGAAGATGTGTATTAACTGTTCATGAAGAACCTTTCGTTTCACGTCATGCGTGTTGCCCTTGGCGGAACGTTTAAGAGGAACCAAGTACAGGCGAGTCTGTTTCCGGCCGGAGGTGTGAGTGTCGCACCCCACAAAAAGCGAGGACCGACACAGTCCATTGTGTAAAGTTGTTGCGTTCGGTTCTTTTTCGTTTAATTTTATAAAGGTTTTATGTGCAGTTAGATTTAACAGTCTGTTGTTAAATCATCGACGCCCGTTTTTAAGGACAAACATTTTTTATTTACAATTAAAGCCATGGCATCAGACTCGTGGGCTCAGGCCGTCGATGAACAAGAAGCTGCGGCGGAGTCGGTGGGTTCAACCCTCAAACATAACAATCAGAGAAAGCTGAAGAAGTCAATCAAACATTTAACGACCCACAATCACTCGTCCGTGTCCGTACAATTGTAAAGTTGTTGTTTCTTAGTAACGTTACGTCGCTTGCTAAGTTTAGTCTAATGCGTGTACGTTACATGTTTGTGTATTTATGGTTTCACTTTGATTTACAGATAGGCAGCTTGCAAATAAATGAAAAAGATGACCAGCTGAAAGCTGCAGCAAATGGTGAGAATAAATTACAATTAAAACGTGTATGGCCTGCAAAGTTAGATTAGTATTGTTGTGGATTCTCATAATGAATGATGTTGGTTTCTTGTTTTTCTTCCTTCCTTTTTATTAAAAAGGTGCAAAGACTGAAGGCAACGCAGAGAAAACGGAGGATGAGGATAAAGGTGACACTCACAGCAGAATCAGTCTGTTTTCTTCAGTGTTAGTTCTCCGCGTGAGAGTTTACTAAACCTGCTCTGAGTTGCAGATGACAAGGCGGCACAGTCTCTGCTGAACAAACTGATCCGCAGTAATCTGGTGGACACGAGCAGTCAAGTGGAGGTCCTTCAGAGGGACCCGAGCTCTCCGCTGTACTCCGTCAAGTCATTCGAGGAGCTGCGACTGTGAGTTTGACTCCTGATTGTATTCTAGCTTTAACAGTGGTCAGACTAGCATGATCATGTTTGTCTTGTGCTATGAAATAATGCATGACATTTTCCTCTGGTTTACTAATTATTTTGATTTATTTATTTTGTGGCCAGGAAGCCTCCGCTGCTGCAGGGAGTGTATGCCATGGGTTTCAACAGGCCCTCTAAAATCCAGGAGACCGCATTGCCCATGATGCTCGCAGAACCGTACGCTTGTTAACCTTTTCTTCTCCATTTAAATCCAATTTAATGCAGTCCTAACATAACTTTTTTTTCTTTTCTTTTTTGGAGGGGGGCTAGATCAAAATGGCTTTTTTTTTTTTTGTAGCAGTAATTTTGCAGATTTTTGTGGAAGATTTGCAGTGTTATAATTAAGATAACACATTATGTACAACATGCACACATGCTTTCACAGAAAATATTTCATTCTCAAATATTCAATATCAAATTCTGACACAATTTAAATACATTTTCTCATCTCATTCTTTTTTTTTTTAGTTATTAAAACAACTGATTGTGCTGAAATTTAATATAATTTAATTCAATATAAAACGCTGCATGGTCTTTACTGTATGAATTAAATATACTGATCATAATTAAAGCGAATAAAGTCAAGAGCAAAGATGAATGAATGAAATGTCTGAAATATTAGTCTGCTGTATGACCTAGTGCTAGGATTCAATACATAGATGCACACCAAGATTTCTTCCTAAAGTGTTTGTGAATCCTAATGTCAAATCAAAATGCCCTTCCTGGCATAACCTTGTGTGCATTCATGTGTCGTGTGTGCACCACATTATGAGCTTTTGATCTGTGCCTTTTCTCGTCCATGCGTTTGTTTTTCAGACAAATATGTCAGACTTTATTACTGTTATTTTTATTTTTTTTGACAGTCATTTTGTGGTCAAATGGCGAATTATGCAGGAATCCAGAAAGCGCGTCATTATGCTGAGCACTGAATTGTGAATCACTGGAAGGACTGTTAATGAGGGTTTTGAACACATCTTATCCTGTCCAGTCCACAGAATCTGATCGCTCAGTCTCAGTCAGGCACGGGTAAAACCGCTGCTTTTGTGCTGGCCATGTTGAGTCACGTGGACCCTGAAAACAAATGGCCTCAGGTATGAAACGCATCTGAGTCAGTGAATGTAATGCATGGAAATAATTCGGCTCTAATGTCTCTCTGTGTGTCCAGTGTCTGTGTGTGTCCCCCACATACGAGCTCGCCCTCCAGACAGGCAAGGTCATCGAGCAGATGGGCAAATTCTACCCTGAAGTCCAACTGGTGTATGCCATCAGAGGAAACAAATGTAAGAGTTCTCTACTAACACACTGTCTGGATTATGTAGATGAATGCATATTTTCTTGACTTTCAGATTTGTAATGGTCGAGATCAGTGTCAAAGGTTTATTACATGTTTGTTACACAGGAGAAGCTTGTAATTGTGTATGTTATGATGTGGTGTTCGCTCCAGTGGAGCGGGGGACGCGGTTACAGGAACAGATCGTGATCGGCACTCCTGGTACTGTCATGGATTGGTGCCAGAAGCTTAAATTCATCGACCCCAGGAAGATCAAGGTGTTCGTCCTGGATGAAGCGGATGTCATGATCGCCACACAGGGCCATCAAGACCAGAGCATTCGGATCCAGAGGTACTGGATCTCTACTGGATCCAAGTCTACTTGGACCACATTAAACATCCTTGCATTTATTATTATTATTATTATTATTATTATTATTATTAATCTTTATGTGGTGATCTGGACTTATGGGTCATATATAGTGCCATTTTTAAATGTTTTATTTTATATTAAATTTAATACAAATTTATCAGAAATGGTGGTACGTAATTGAAGTCATGAAACATAAAAAATGTAATTAATCTTCTTAAAAAAAATAAATAACACTTAATTTTTAATGGAGTAAATTAAGTTGAGGAGTCTATTCTATGAACTCCTTTCCAAAAAATCTGGAATTGAACACCCCTAGGTAAGTGGACAGTCCTACTTTTTCATCCAAAATGTGCTTTTCATCCACATTTTGTGCATCATGGAAATCATAGGGCCCTACTAATGCTGAAGATTTTTTTTCTTCCCCCATTTCAAATTTTCAATCAAATTGCAATATTTAATATTGTTTCACTAGTGAACTTTTAATTTTGGGACCCTACTGTTGCAATCTAGTAAATAGAGGATGCTTTATATATTGTCCTTAAATAGTTCAGAGCATTAGAAAGAAATTTGTCTTTTTGAATTGCAGCATTACATTATATTACAACCTGTTGTTCTTGCTTTTTTACAGGATGCTTCCTAAAACTTGCCAGATGCTGTTGTTCTCGGCCACATTTGAAGACACCGTGTGGAACTTCGCAAAGCGGATCGTTCCCGACCCCAACATCATTAAACTGAAGCGCGAGGAGGAAACCCTGGACACCATCAAGCAGTACTACGTCATCTGCAACAGCAAGGAGGAGAAATTCCAGGCTTTGTGCAACATTTATGGAGCCATTACTATCGCACAGGCTATGATCTTCTGCCACGTAAGTAACAATATCATCTGTTCAGAGTAGGGCCGGGACTCGATTAAAAAAAATAATCTAATTAATTAGAGGCTTTGTAATTAATTAATCGAAATTAATCGCATTTTAATCGCATATAAATATTTGACCTGAGAACAGTGAGAAGTAATTTTTTTTTCACATGGATTTATAGTATAACATTGAATAATGACTGAATACATAAGCTTAAGCAACAAAATATTGTTTATTTTTGTTCAACCAAGTCTAGCAGACCAGTGCAATTTTTGCCATGAAGTGTAGCAATAGCATATTTAGAAACAATTTAGAAATAGTACATTTCAGAAATTCAGGAAGCTCATAGGTGCTGGAACCTTCTGTAAAGTGTTTTTTTTTTTTTTATTAAAACACAATACTGTCAATTACATTCAGAACATTGGAAACACTGACTATTAGAAAACATCTCTCTGTTGCTTCAGAGGCCCTGACATACTAAGTCCAACTCTCAATAACCTTGGCCAAAACAATAAAGAGTTCAACATAAACTGCCAGTTGCACCTACAAAATGATACATAGTTCAACATAAAGTGTAAAGTCCACGCTTGCTGCTATATGTTTTGTGTTGAGGTGATACTTGAGGCTCGTAGATGTGCTGCTGCAGTGATATGCGAAGCGAACGCTAGTTGGTGCTCCAGTATAATCGGTCCGCCGAAACAAATCCGTGAGAAACATTCCGCGGTGCAAAAATAAGTAATTAAAAATGTGGGATTTTTTTTTTTCTGTAATTAATTAATCTTAGTTAACGCGTTTTTTTTTTGTGTAATTAATTAATCTCAATTAACGCGTTAAAGTCCCGGCCCTAGTTCAGAGTACAACTTTAAATCCCCGAAATAAGTAATAATACATGGACGCTTTACCATCACAGACCAGGAAAACCGCGGGGTGGCTGGCAGGAGAGCTGTCCAGAGAAGGCCACCAGGTGGCGCTCCTCAGTGGAGAGATGCAGGTGGAACAGAGGGCAGCGGTCATCGAACGTTTCCGTGATGGCAAGGAGAAAGTTCTGGTTACCACTAATGTCTGTGCTAGAGGTATATCGGCTTTCTGTCTTTTTAGCTTCATTCATCTTCATGAGCAGATTTTGCCTAATGGATTCTTTTTCCACATGCGACTTCTTTCAGGTATTGATGTGGAGCAAGTTTCAGTCGTTATCAACTTTGATCTGCCAGTGGACAAGGATGGAAACCCTGACAATGAGACGTATTTGCATAGAATCGGGCGTACTGGGCGATTCGGCAAGAGGGGGTTGGCCATCAACATGGTGGACAGCAGGTTTAGCATGAACATCCTCAACCGCATCCAGGAGCACTTCAGTAAGACAAACCCTTATGTCTCTTTACAAAGCCATCAATGTCCTGGAGTAAGCTCTATCAGCAGAGTATGTGACATTCTGGGGGTTATTAGTAGGAAACAGTGCCTTATAGCGTTCAGTTTTCCGTGATCAGCATATCACCGTTGCTGCTGATAGAACTTTATACTTCTATTTACTGCTGAATATCCATACTTCTATTTATTGCCATGGTTCTGAATGTGGGTTAATTCAATGATTTGTTTTCTGTTACAGATAAGAAAATCGAGAAGCTGGACACCGATGATTTGGATGAAATTGAGAAAATCGCCAACTGAGCGGCTGTCTTCGTTCTTCTAATAGGACCGTGCTCGCGCTAGGTTTTAGATCAGAGGCTGGAAGCAGAGCTGTGCCGGAGAGGATGTTTACATGTGGAGCAGTTTTATCTCAGATGGAGTTTTTATAGGTTTTCCTTAAACGCATTTCACTCTTTGTACTTCTTAATAAATTTTGAATGTCTTAACGTCACGCGTATGAGAATGCTACAAGAGGAGTCTGGGATAGTGGCACGAGGAATGTGCCTTTCGATATATCAATTTTATCATGAACAGTATGAATAGATTTTAACAGCCTGCATTCAAGCAAAGTGTGTGGAAAAAAATGACATTGACTGTTCTATTGATTTCTAGCATGGGACTCCAAACCAAGGACTCGTATTGTCGTAATTGCTGAGAGATTCGATTTTTGTGGAACGAGCTGAATTTTTGAGCACTTGTGTTCAAAGTGCTACGTTTCATGAAAAATAAGCAAGTTTATGAAATCTAGGTGCAGCTGCATTTGATTTTGTGCGTCCCTCCAAACGAGGAGTCAAAATGCAGGATTAATTTCATATAATGAGAGATTGTTCTTATTGTGTTCTTCATTAATACTCGATACCTCATGACATTGCTATAGAAGGGATGCTGGCAGTAATTGGCTTGGAATTAAATCGAAACCATTGCCAAAGTCTTTTTTAATGGTATAAAATTATGCAAAAGCCAAAGATTTGTGCCTCCATTGGATTCTCCAGTATTTAACATGGAATAACACAAACGTATCTTTCATCATGTACTAATGTCGTCATACATATTTAATAAGTACAAAGAGTAAAAACTGTTGTTGTATTAAACTGATGGGTCACAGCATTCGTTGAAGGGTGCTCTGGAGCGGAAGTATTATTTGTGTTAGTAGTAACCGATTGCACTGTATTGGAAATGATCAGGTTCAAGTGCATGAATACACCGCAGAAGGCTGTGCCACATTCCCATTCGCAGCTGCCTTAAATATGTAAAAGGCAGATGCGAAAGCGTCCTCTACAATCTCACTGTATTCTTCAGGGTAGCTTTAGCAAATGATTATTTCATATTACAGGATGTTTTATTTGAACCACTCAAAACGACACTGCACTTGGCTCTTTTACTTATGCATTGGAGTAGACATATATTTTATTAGGTATGCGAGTAGTGAGGCTGGGGTAAAGTGTGTCAGTCGCTTCTTTGAAGGGAAGACTTTTTTTGATAAAGAATTATAAGATTGAATATATATCTCCTGTTGCCTTGTCCATTTTCACAGTTTGGTTCAAGCTGTCAGTCATACCTGTTAAAACGATATTAAATAGAGGGTTTTCTTTTTTTTTTGCCTTTTTTTTTTTTTTTCTTGCAAAGAAAATGTATGATTAAACTGAAGGACTGTTTAGAAACCATCACTTTATCTAGTGTCGCATCAGGTAATAAATGGACTTGTCTATTATCAAACACATTCCTGCATAAACATTGCATTTTTTAGATTTAATTGTTTTTAATTTGTGGTATTTTACTGAAATACCCATAATGCTTGTGGACTATTCAACGATGACGTTTCCACAGAATCACAAGGCTGCTCGTAGTCTTTTAGGTCATATTCACCTAAATGAAGAGTTTTTTTTTTTCTTTTTTTTATCATGTACTTACAGCTGACAAATCAGCCATTTGGAATTATGGTCCCACTTTATATTAGGTGGCCTTAACTACTATGTACTTATTGTGTTCATATTGTATTGTAAAACACTTTTGCTGCTATTGAGGTGGGATAGGGGTAAGGTTAGGGAGAGGGTTGGAGGTATGGGGAAGTTTAAGGGTGGGCTAAGGTGTAAAGTATGGGTCAACAGTGTAATTATCAATGTAATTACAGAAATTAAATACAGATGTAATTACATGTCGTTTTTTTTTATAAATATAAGTACAATGTAAAAACATGTATGTACACAATAAGTACATTGTACTAAATTATTAATTAAAATGTAAGTACATAGTAGTTAAGGCCACTTAATATAAAGTGGGTCCGGAATTATTAATAATCTCCATATTTCACTTCAATTGAATGTTGATGACAAAAAAAGTATGTATCTCTTTGAAAGTGATCTGTGATGAACAGACCCTGTGTGTGTTTTTGGAGCGGATCAGTGACTGTCTGGACTCTGGATGTTACAGGATGAGGAACACTTGCTTGCTGCGAATCTTGATAAAACTGTTTTAACAAATCCAGCACCTCTCAGGTCTGCTGCTTTTGTAATGATATTGATGTCTGAATGATGTGTGCTAGAATAAAACTATGAATCAAAGCATCTTTGACTAACTTTTTGTAATATATATATATATATATTTTTTTTTTTTTTTTTTTTTTTAAAGAAAAAGTAAACAATTAGGTTTAATTATGCTCTCAATACTTGGTTGATGTCCTTTTGCACGAATTACAGCTTCAGTGCGGCGTGGCATGGAGGTGATCAGACTGTGGCACTGCTGACGCATTATTGAAGCCCACGTTGCTTTGATAGAGGTCTTCAGCTCCTCTTTATTGTTTGTCTTCCTCTACACAATACCCCATAAATTCTCTGTGAGGTTAAGGTCAGGTGAGTGGGCTGGCCAATCAAGCACTGTAATATCATAGTCCAAATGACTCTGGCTTCAGTCCACTTCGTGTGAAGCTCTCCCGAGTCCTTTAATTGTTTTTTCCTGACATTCTTCCCAAGGCTGTGGTCATCCCTGTTGCTTGTGCACCTTTTCCTACCACACTTTTTTTTTCTTCCAGTCAACTTTCTATGAATATACTTTGATACAGCACTCTGTGAATAGCCAGCCCTTTCAGCAATGACCTTCTGTGGCTTGAGGGTGTTGAGGATAGTCTGTCAAGTCAGTAGTCTTTCCCATAATTGTGGTTGCATGGTCTAAACTTGCCCAAGAGGTACCTAGTACTAGTACCTAGGTACCTAGTATACTCAAAATGTATATATATATATTCACTCACTGGCCACTTTATTAGGTACCATGGTCAAATTGCTTGGAAACACAAATTGCTAATCAGCCAATCACATGGCAGCAACTCAATGCATTTAGGTGCATCTAGATGTGGTGAAGATGACTTGCTGAAGTTCAAACCAAGCATCAGAATGGGGATGAAAGGGGATTTAAGTGACTTTGAACGTGGAATGGTTGTTGGTGCCAGACGGGCTTGTCTAAGTGTTTCAAAAACTGCTGATCTACTGGGATTTTCACACACAACCATCTCTAGGGTTTACAGAGAATGATACAAAGTAAAAATTTTGTGGGCGGCAGTTGTATGGACGAAAATGCCTTGTTGATGTCAGAGGAGAATGGCAGAATGGTTAGAGATGATAGAAAGGCAACAGTAACGCAAATAACCACTCGTTACAACCAAGGTGTGCGGAATACCATCTCTGAACACACAACACGTCGAACCCTGAAGCAGATGAGCCACAGCAGCAGAATAGCACACCGGGTGTCATTCCAATAAACGATATGTAATTCCGGCGTCAAACTGGGCCTTGTTTGTAAAACAAGCATCTTCGAAATGCAGGGAACAAACAAAAACACTGATCAGTGAATGTCTGTTCTCTCAGTGCTCTGCTATACGGGAGCGCGCGCTCTTCCGGCAGAAGTGCCTCAGGACCCATATAAGGAAATTCCGCTCCATCTAACGTCACACAGAGCCATACTCAAAAAAAACTTTCCGAAACTTGTGACAAACCGGAAGGAGTATTTTTGGAACAGAAATACTCCTTCAAACGTAAAACTTAATTTTTGAAACTTTGTCCATGTTTAGCATGGGAATCCAACTCTTTAACAGTGTAAAAAACTCAGTATGCATGAAATAGCATTTCACCCCCACTTTAAGTATATATAATACTTGCATATTCCTACATAAGTATGGTTTGACACAGGCAAGTGTTTGAGAAAAGGGATAGACTTTAATAAAAATATTTAAATTTTTACATCCGATATTGTGAGATCTCTATTTGAATCATTATTTTACTGTTCAGCCAGCCTACAAGCCCCAAGATCTGTAAGGAAAAAAAAAGTAATTTAATACCACTGTAAAACGCAGAATATTGTAGAGGAAATGGATAATTCTAATGAATGGCTGGCTGTTAGTGCAATATTCAGTACACAGTATGTTCTATCTACACTATATTACCTGCTATTTAAATATGAAGCAGCATGCATTATGTTAACAGCAGTAGTATTCTACACTCATCAAATAAACCCCTTTTATTTTGCATATTTAATTAATCAAGTGCAATCTATCTTACTATTTTGCATTTTTTATTAAATTTTGTCAACAACAGAAAAAAAGTGTTAACATTCATTGACATGGAGGGTCAAGTTGAACACATTGCATTCTGGGATATGTGAAGTGTGATCAGGTTGTATAGTTCACATCTAGCGATATTTGGACCATTTTGACCCAAACCACCGGTTCTTACCTGTCTCTCTGTACTGTATGTTGGTCAGAAACAGGCCGTGGGCTGGAGCCGTCAGGTTTTGTGGGAATGCCAGTGAATCTCGTGCTTCTAGCAGCTCCTGGATCTGTCGAACAGACAGTCTACCCTGACCGACGGCAACCAGCGCCCCAGTCATCCTCCGCACCTGTGAGCGGAAACATGTCGCCTTGATTATGAGACTTGTATTCTACAGCCATATTTCATCATCAATGATATTCTTTCAAATTAACTCAAATGAAATCCATGCAATGAAATTCACACATTTAACACTAGGAGGCAGACATCCTAGTGTTTAATATCTAATATCATATTTACAGGGAAACAAAGCCAGTACTTACTTGTCTGTATAAAAAGGACCTACTTTTAAAAGTGAGCTCCCAGAACTGAATATCTCTGCAAAAACAAAAAAAACAAAGCTATTTTCAATCACTATAACTGAAGCCACCAAACATGAACAAAATTCCATGTGTGCGGTGACTGAACAAACATTTCATTTCTAACTCATGCATTTTCATGCAATCTAAGCTCTTCCTTGTGGTAATTCATTCATCTCCGTATAACATGAGAACTGACATCACAGATGTAAATGATCTGCACATGGACATATTCATGATGTTTCTTGTGTGTGAAGTCCACTCAATTCATTATAATACAGATGAAATATGGTATGAATTTAACTACTCCTACAGTTTAAAACCTTGTTTGCATGTTAACAATTACATTTTGTGGTTTTGAATCCAAGTTTTGCAGCAAAATGCCAGTATCTGGTTTTACACAAACAGTGAGTTTGAGTGTGTGTGTGTGTGTTTAGAGTGTGTATCTCCCAGCTGAGAGCTGCATCTGAAAAACCCAAAATGAGTCCAGTGTGAGTTGATTTTAAACATATGTCCCGAAGGGTTTTGAGAGAGGCACGGATTATCATTTTTGTTTCTGAATGCAAAATGATTTAGATAAAACCAAACGTGATTAAATTATTATTCTGGCTTATTTTTTTTTTAACTGTTATATCAAAAAGTGATATTTGAAATTCAGGGAAATCTCAAGTTAAATGCCCCAGATGTTTTCCACACACACACACACACACACACACACACATATAGAATGCAATAAACAAAAAAATTCAATTGTCATTTATTAATGTATTCTGCTAGCAACTGTTTTTGCAAAAAATTCATCTCATTAAAAAACATCTACGTGGTTGTTGTTCTGTAAAACCCTAACAGACACTGCAGGATATTATAATACCAGGCAGATAGAGTAAAAAACTATATTAATATATATATATATATATATATATATATATATATATATATATATATATACACACACAAATAATATGACATAAAATATAAAATAAAATAATACAATGAAATGACAGAAATATGAATATACTATTACTAGTGAAAATAAACTATCATTAAAAAGGTGATTTTTAACACCATTAAGGTCCTATATAGGTTTTCAAACCATGGTTCTTTATGGAACCTTACAAAAAGGGTTCTGCCTTTGTTACAGGCCGAAGAACACTTTTCTGGTACTGAACCATTTTTAATTTACAGTGTTTGTCCCTCAGCGCAGGACAGCAAGAACGAGCAGCTCCCTTTTATCAGCATCACGCTTTTGTCCAACATCTGTTGCCTAGCAACAGTCTCATCACCCCAGCCTCAGCGACTGGACATCATCCTCTGGGCTATAAAGCAGCACTGCCTTTCATTTTGTGTGTTTCCATTTCAAATGTGTCTACACAGTATTAAACACGTAAACTTGTAGCTGATAATAGTGGTTGAAGAACATGAGGCTAGCTCTATGAAAACATAATTAGGATTATTAATGCACTGGGCTTGGAGAAGGGACTTACATTAGCAACTATTGACAGCATGTTGTAATTGCTGATCCATAAATTGCATTAATTGGACGACCTCCGGCCTTGATGTTCAGCCATGTATCTTTCTAGGAAATCAGAGGCTGTTTATACGCTCCCATGGCGAATGACTCCACGCTTGCTCAATTAATCCCTCAACACTTGCTGTTGAAAAGTGGCTATTAAAATTAAATGCCAAGCAATTGCATTAACCAAATGCAAATTGTGGGGTGAACAGCACTTCACTTCATTTTGGCATCTCTGGAATGCATTCTTTGTTTTTGACAGACCATTACATCTATATTATTATCATCACTTTCAACCTAGCAGACATCTTGCTGTTATATGGTGCTTTTCTGATGTTTTAGGAGCTCAACGGTGCTCAACCATCATTGTACAGAAAATAGCAGCATGAACATACTACAAAATTTCTCCTTTTGTGTTCAACAGAACCAAATCTCCGGTTTGGAATTGCATGACACAATCACCCTCTGTATTTTATTTTTGGGGGACTGATTTCTTTATTTAGCCCCATATTTATTTTTTGACAGAATAAAAGTGAGGCTGTGAGGAGTGTGCGTACAAAGTATGTGCAATTACAAAAATTGGATGGTGCACATATTATTCAATGACTACGTGTACTATACGTGGACCCTCGCATACTAAAAAACCAAAGCATACTTCAAGCTGATGATACATCTTTCCAGAAAAAATGTGACTTGAGAGTTGTGAAAATGTGATCTAGCACCTTTATACAGTGTGTACCATCTCTCACAGCCACATTTTCACCCACATTAAATTCATCTAACCTAAGGTCTATTGTGATAAATCAATATTGTTGGTTCCGTCACAGCTCCAACCAAACTTTGCTTCCTCCAGTTTCTGGCTTTGCAGCTTTTTATCCTACCTATGAAAGTGTCTCTGACTGAACGAGACGCCGGGGTCCAGCTGGGCCTTCTCGAGGGTCTTCACTGGGTTCTTAAAGGGCGTGTCTGAGCTCAAGGCACGGAAGGTGCTGAAGTCATGGGTCCCTAACAGCAGTGCAGCCGCCTCTTGAACTGCATCGATATTTAGCCTCCTGTGGGGAGAATGAAGTAATCAAACTCTGCATAGACACCGAGCCACAGAGACTGTGCAGGATCTGTGTGTTATTACTTCAGGAAATACGTTTCTCAAGGCAGGGCGATATCGATACAATCACGATCTGCTAAAAGATTATTTAAAAGACGTCTCCGATGCTCACAAAAGCTGCATTTATTTGGTCTAAAATACAGCTGAAATGTAATTTACATCTTAATATTTATATTTTTGCACTGAAATGGCTTATAAAGTTGCTTTACTTCCATTAAAGCCACAGAGATTCAAACATTCGGAGTTCTCAAGTAGCTACAAAATGTGACAAATAATCAAGAGATAAGTCGTTTTATTTTTTCATAGTGCTTTTTACCATAGAGATCATTTTAAAACAGTTTCACAGCAAAGTAACAATCAACGATGCAAACTTCACAAGCACAGTTTTTAGGAAACAGCGTGGCTAAAAAGCAAAAAAAAACCTATAAATATCAAACTTGACAATTCACAATGTCGCTTAATTTTTGCATTTCCAGCAGAATCAGCATAAATGTTTATTAACATTCAATATATCACCAGCACGATGGGATAAAAAGCCTCAGTTAGGAGATAAAACCATACAGATCAAGGAACGTTCTACGAACTTAATCCAGTTTGTGTGTGTGGAAAGGCAGTTCTTGTGAATGAGATGGAAAAGCAGCTGGAATGTGTGTGTGCATGAAGCAGACATAAGACGGCTGTGGGTGTTGTTCTGCGTCACTATGAGCCTGAAGCTTATCTTGGCCTACTTTCTCGCTAAAAATGAAGAGAGTAGGAAAAAAATAGCATTTATGTTCACACATCACCCTTGGAGAGGGGCCTCTCGCTCCAGCGTGAAAAAGGCTTCGCTCCTGGGCTTCAAAAAGACATCCGAGGCATGTGCTGCTGTAAAAATGCATACTTTCCTCATCTTTGGTTTCAGTGTTGTCCTAGATAACCAGCGATCATTCGCTTGCCCTTATGACGGGTCTTGTTTGTAATTCATGTGTGCCTTTTTCCGCTGTGAATCAGAGTATGCGTTTGTTCCTAATGCACTCTGAGAGGATTTAGCTTCTGTGACATGTGTGTAGTGATGCGGTTGTGGAGCACGTGCAGAAGAGAGGGGGCGGCACTCACGTGTCTCGTAATGCCCAGCACAGATCCCTCTCCGTTACTGGCATTTCTGTGTGATGTCTGAGACCCGAAGCAAAGCGGTAAACATATGTGCGTGATACGGCCCGATAGCGTGCGTGGAAGTCGCTGTGGACACGGTAAGCCCTGGTGATTCTGGGGGTAAAAAAAAGACAGAATAGCAGACACTGATTCAAATCTGGTAATGCACATATGTTTATTTCGCAAACTCGCCAGCCAATTTCCCACGAAATGCTTCAAGTTAGTCCAGAGTAATCAAGACACTGGAGGAAATATCACAACACTGGTTTTCATGTGAAAAACAATAGTCACTCATCATTCAAATGCAGCTTGATATCATAAACAAATCTGGTTTATACTTGTGGTTGAGGACAGAACACAAGAGGGACATGGAAAATATGTTCATTCATCTCTTCAACACAACAAGTTAAAGTAAAGGAAAATTTGATGTACTGCTGGAATCATTTAACGGTTTAACCGAAATGTCCAATAAAACAGTGGTTCGCAAACGTTTTGACTCCAAGGCCTCCTTTCTCAAAGATGACATTTGAAGGCCTCAATAGATATTACTGCGACAATGTCATAGCTCATCTACTTTTGCTTTTAGATTTTACAGCAGTGTTTGATACAGTCAACAATCAGATTTTGATCTCATGGTTAGAAACTTGTGTAGGTATTCAAGGTAATGGATTAAGTCTTATTTTCAAGACAGAAGTTTCTCTGTTCAGATGGGTGAAGGTATGTCGACCTCAGTGCCTTTATCTTGTGGTATTCCACAAGGATCTATTCTAGCACCAGTCTTTTTTTCACTTTATATGCTCCTGTTAGGTCAGATCTGGAGTATATATGGTGTGTCATTTCACTGTTATACAGACAACACCCAGTTGTATATACCTCTGAAACTAATGGACTCTGTCACTGTAGAAAGGTTGGTGGAATGTCTTGGTGAGATTAAGGTATGGATGTCTGCTAATTTGCTAATTTGCTGCTTAATTGGCTGTTCAATTGAGATTAATCTCTAAAATTAAGCCTTTTTATCTCGGAAGAACCTGGAAAATGTTATCCATGTTTTTATTTTTTCAAGATTAGACTATTGTAACTCGCAGACTTTAGCATGGTGGGGATTCTCTCTCTCCCACTCAAACGCACACACATTTATTATAGACACATGTGCACAGAAACGTGTTATTAGTGCTACTCTATATAGTTTAACAACTACAGGCCATTTCTCACTAGTGAGGTAATAACACGCTGTTCTTGAAGCTGATAAATTTACAGTTTCGCTATTAGAGACGCTGCTGTTAAACAGACTTGAGAGACGACGCAGAGGTAAATCACACACACTTAATCTCAATCTCTCTCTCATATAACTCATAAAAAAATATGTTTAAATGGTTTAAATTTAAATGGTAGTGTATTACATATGTCCAGAAATATTAAATGATAATATAAAACAATTTCTATAGGTGCCTGTAAAACTCATAACACTAATTTCCCAGAATGCTCTTTGCTAACACCAAATAATGAAAGCAGTCATAATTACATGATTTCATTTATTATAACTGCATTCAATATTAGCAAGTTTTACTATCGCTGGAATGCAATTCAGTACATTCATCTTTTCTGTAATTTCACGTTAATTTCTATTTCAACATCCTGTGGAATGTAGCAAATTAATTTCAACCATTTGTAATTATAAAGATGATCACATTAGGAAATATACGCTCACCTAAAGGATTATTAGGAACACCTGTTCAATTTCTCAGTGTAAATGATTCTAATCAACCAATCACTTGGCAGTTTCTTCAATGTATTTAGGGGTGTGGTCTTGGTCAAGACAATCTCCTGAACTCCAAACTGAATGTCAGAATGGGAAAGAAAGGTGATTTAAGCAATTTTGAGCGTGGCATGGTTGTTGGTGCCAGACGGGCCGGTCTGAGTATTTCACAATCTGCTCAGTTACTGGGATTTTCACGCACAACCATTTCTAGGGTTTACAAAGAATGGTGTGAAAAGAGAAAAACATCCAGTATGCGGCAGTCCTGTGGGCGAAAATGCCTTGTTGATGCTAGAGGTCAGAGGAGAATGGGCCGACTGATTCACGCTGATAGAAGAGCAACTTTGACTGAAATAATCACTTGTTACAACCGAGGTATGCAGCAAAGCATTTGTGAAGCCACAACACGCACAACCTTGAGGTGGATGGGCTACAACAGCACAAGACCCCACCGAGTACCACTCATCTCCACTACAAATAGGAAAAAGAGGCTACAATTTGCACAAGCTCACCAAAATTGGACAGTTGAAGACTGGAAGACGATTTCTGTGGAGACATTCAGATGGTAGAGTCAGAATTTGGCGTAAACAGAATGAGAACATGGATCCATCATGCCTTGTTACCACTGTGCAGGCTGGTGCTAGTGGTGTTATGGTGTGGGGGATGTTTTCTTGGCACACTTTAGGTCCCTTAGTGCCAGTTGGGCATCGTTTAAATGCCACGGGCTGCCTCAGCATTGTTTCTGACCATGTCCATCCCTTTATGACCACCATGTACCCATCCTCCGATGGCTACTTCCAGCAGGATAATGCAGCATGTCACAAAGCTCGAATCATTTCAAATTGGTTTCTTGAACATGACAATGAGTTGACTTTACTAAAATGACCCCACAGTCACCAGATCTCAACCCAATAGAGCATCTTTGGGATGTGGTGGAACGGGAGTTTCGTGCCCTGGATGTGCATCCCACAAATCTCCATCAACTGCAAGATGCTATCACATCAATATGGGCCAACAACTCTAAAAAATGCTTTCAGCACCTTGTTGAATCAATGCCAAGTAGAATTAAAGCAGTTCTGAAGGCGAAAGGGGGTCAAACACCGTATTAGTGTGATGTTCCTAATAATTATTTAGGTGAGTGTATGTATGCATGCATACCAGCCCAAAATGACTTTTAAGTTGGTCACTCTTTTGAACTACTGTGTACAAAAAAATGTGGTGCAAAAACATTCAGCTTTTTAAATCCTTTAATAGCCTCCTACCTTATAGGTTCTGCTTTCAGGTGGAAGTTTAGGGCATCAACCAGGTCTTGCTCCAGCAGTGGTGGCTTGTCTCCTCTCCGCTGGATATCCACATGTGCAGAGTTACACAAGGCATGCACACCAGTGTCTGTTCTGCTGGAGATCACCACTGACACCTCATTAACCGGCTTCAGTTTCCGCACAGCACTCTACATATAAAACACAAGCAGCATTGATGAAGTTTTTGTAAACCCTGAAGATCATCTAAACCAGCACGATTTAAATTTTGCTAAATTGTATTCATTTTTCTCATTCGTTTTGAAACCTAATGCTTTTACTCTTTTAGATTTCTGAAAGGAATAGTTCACCCAAAATGAAAATTCGCTGGAAATTGACTTCGACCATCCAAGATTAGTTTGTTCTTCAGATTTGAAGAAACTTGCTCACCAGTATCTTATCACTGGAGGACATGTAATTATGGACTATGGCATTTTGATCAGAAGTGATGGTTTCAAGTTAAAACACCTCAATGATGGATTTGTTTCTTTTAAAAAAAACTGCTTTGTACTTCACAAAGTAATGTACTGGATGTACTGATGGACTGGAGTGGTGTGGATTACTTTAGGATAATAGTGGTGTTTTTATCAGCTGTTTGGACTCTCATTCTGACGGCACCCATTCACTGCAGGGGATCCACTGGTGAGCAAGTGAAGTAATGCTAGATTTCTGGGAACGTGTGGGAACTAAAAGAAATCTGAGGTTGGTGGAGTTTGCATTGAGGAATCAAATACAATCTGACTTTACATGAATTTCCAAGGCCATGCATAACCTTATGCATGCATTTTCCCTTCTAAATGATCACTTACACTTTTGAATCTGTAAAAGACCGCTTGGTGTAATTCTAATATATACAGTGTTCCTGTGGCTCAGTGGTAGAGCATTGCATTAGCAGCGCAAGGTTGTGGGTTCGATTCTTAGGGAACACGTTAGGTAAAATATTTTAGCCTGAATGCACTGTAAGTCGCTTTGGATAAGTGTCTGCTAAATGCATTAATTTAATTTAATGTGTGTGTGTTTATATATATATAAAACATAAATTAGAAAAACATTTTAAATTGTGAGTATCAAATATGATACAAGTGGTGTGTAAACTGTCTCTGGTAATATCTAATTGATTTACATTACAAGCAGATAAGAATTGCATCTTCTTTTGGCCAACATCTGCCAAAATGCATATTGTTTTTGTCTTATAGGAGAATATTCTCCTATTTTATACTATATGATTCATAAAAGCCTGATGTATGAGTATATGATATAAACACAAAAAGTTTTTTTGTTTGTTTACATATTACTTTATTATTATTATTATTATTATTATTATTATTATAAATAAACTTTTTTAACACTTTTATATGTCAGGCACTAAAATATTTGCCAAAACTGCCACACTAGCAACTATCTGTCTTGCCAACAAAGGGATTTCACCGCAGTATATTTATATTCTACTTCCAAAAGAGAGAAATGAGGAGACACATTGTGCTGAAGAGGATGGCATATCTGATGCAGATGAGACCTTGAGCAACAAACATATGCAGTGGTTTGATTTCAGTCTTGTTTTGATCTGTCAGACAGAGACTGACCTCCAGATGATTCTCGACCCCCTCCACAGCTTGATCTGCTGCTGTTTTCATCACGCCGCTGAGGAGAAAACCACAAGCAGACTTTTATATTTATGTATGTGAAGTTATAAGAGATCAGGAGAAGGAAGCGCGCGTGCGGCTGTCATGGAGACGGACCTGTATTTGGTCCCTGTATATTGGAAAAATATTAAGTAACGGGCGGCGGATTTGTGCATGTTTCCTGATCTGCTCGGTTAAAGTTTGTCAGTACGAGGCGTTAGCAGGGTTGGGCAAGCAGCGTCCGCATGTATCCTCAATAAAATAAATATGAATCAGATGTTGTTGCTTTAGCCTAATAATGCCGAACAATTCCAGTCATGATCAACAGCCATGTGAAAGGAACACCCAGCCGTTTAGAAGCCCAAAGCGATGCCTGATTTAAAATAGCCGTTGAAATGTGAAAGTTATTTAAAATATGCATAATTTCCGTTTTTATAGCTTTTTGCTTTACAAAGCATATGAATATGTATGGTATGTTTAGCTTGATTTGACAATAATCTATTTCTATGTGTTGGAAATTTAAAGGCGGTGTCGCAGGACGGCAAAAACTTCCGCTTCCACAGGATGGGGCGTGGCGTAGTTATGACGTAAAGATGATTGACAGGGGCGGACGAAACTCAAAGCTCTTGAAATGTACATTTAAAACATTTTACAGACATGTTGACACTAAATGTCAGTTCCACGGAATGTAGAAGCAGATTATGATGATTTATTTTTTCAACTGCATTTCTAGTAGAATATTAAAAAAATGATATGGAAGATATTTCAACAACCTTGGACAAAACGTTCTGGGGTTACAAGCATTTTAATTATGGGTTAACATTAATTAACTAACTTAATGTAATACATGCAATACACATTATTCAATATAAATATTAAGTTACACACACACACACACACACACACACGTGTATATATTATAAACCTAGCCATGTACTTCTAATCTACAGACATCATTATTAATAGGTAAACACTTAATAAAATTGTATGTTTTAAAATTAAATTAAATTTGAACTATTGCATATGTTAGCATTAGTTAATGCAGTGTGAACTAAAATGAAGATGAATAAATGTATTTCTTATTGCGTAAAGAGTATCTGAAAACTGTCCTTGAGTAAAATATAACTTACAAGTCACCAATTCCAAAGCAACTTTCTCTGCCTCATTGCCGGCTGCAATGATGTCCTTGTCTCATATATAAACATCTGTGGTTCACATCTGCTTGCTAAGGAGCTCACATTTAGGTAAAGTAGCCTTGTTGGCAAGTTTGGGTGAGGAATGGCGAAAAGCACCAGATATAGGGTTTTCAGTGCCCTGAAGTTGGTGATATCACTTATTTTGTAGCAGAAATAAACTGCAGAAAAAGCTAGGTGCCTTGCAAAATGTAATGTTTAACTGCAACACTCATTACACATCTGGTGGAGTAAAGACTACAGATACTTATTCAAAATGTAGTGAAGTAGAGAGTAAAAGTTGCTAATATCTTTGATACTCAGTAAAACTACCGAGTATCCAAAAAGATACTAAAGTACAGTGGCTAATTACATTTACTACTCAAATACTATACACCGCATTGTTCGTTCCTAGCTAATGCATAAACGAATGCATTAACAAATAAGACTTGGTAAAGTGCTAAACAGGATAGAAAATAATTTAAATAAACATAAGCTGGTGGATCAAACACACACACACACACACACACACACCAAATCTTCCAAATGTACATACACACCACTGATCTGTAACAGAGAACAGTGACACATGTTTACTACCCCATAGAATGTGGGATGCATTTTGCAGGACGCTCCCTTAGATTCTTCTGGCGCACGTTTGCTGACGGTCCCTTAGCTCGCACAGCGCTGAAGCGGATCTCAGATCTGTAGCAGTGTGTCAGTGTCACTGTTTCACCGGGGAACGATACACTCGCGTTTCACGTTTAGGCGCACTACAGCCACCGGCGATGCTATGCTACATTTTTAACTGAAAGACGGAATAACAGCAAAAATGACGGTGGATTTTGAGGAATGTATTAAAGATTCTCCCCGATTCAGGTAAGAGCACACACACACACACACACACACACACACACACACACACACACACAGCTGACGCCTGTTCGCATGTGAACCTTCAGATTCTCTTTAAACATCACACACACACACACACATACACACAGACAGACAGACAGACATCACAACCTCTGATGTGTTTCAGGGTTCATTGTGAAATGCAAAAGATGTTTGTGTGAAGCTGTGGTTGACATTTAAAACACGACGAGTCTTAAATCAGGTCGTTTTTTTCTTTTCCTTTTTTATTGCTCTTGTTTAATTTATTAAAATATCGTCTACATAGTGAGCTGGCTACATAGACAGCAATCTGGGGCATCACATGCGCCCCTAAACGCCGTCTCGCTCGGCATCTTTCGAGGGTATGAGACAATTCGCCGTGTTTGTAAGGAATCAGTTAAATGAATGAATGAATGAGGGGGTTTTAAGGACACGGGTCTTTGACGCAAGAGCTCGTGTTCCAGACTCAAGTGAAGGACCCTGCGCGGAATCAAGGCGATGAATCGGTCCCTTCTGATGCAGCATCATCACGCGTGAAAGCGAGAGCAGTGATGATGCTCTGATGAATTCATGAAGGGGGTGTTGCTGTGCTACACGCCAAGTATCATGATTAATAATGCAGAGACACTCGGTATTCACATGATGCACCAGTGTGCTCATCTGATACAGTGACATTAATTATCACAGTAATCGTTATTACTCTTACGTGTATGATGCATGTGCACATTAATAAGCTACAGAAAAAAAAAATGAAACTGAATCGTTGATACGCTTTTACCTTGTTATGAGTACAGGCATTTAGTATTCATTATTATTAATCATAATAGTCATCAACAGAGTCACTTTTTCAGGGCGTATGTTTAGTTTACAATAAATAAACAAGATAAATATTGTTAGCAGGTGCTTATTTTAGTCATCAAGTGTCACACAGAACAGAATAAAAATGGATCTATTTACAAGTTTAAAAGAAAAATCATATACATTTTTCTAGTTATTAGATAAGTAAAAAAAGTCATGGGCTTTTGAATATTGTTGTGGACAACAGAGGCATGTGGAGTCAAAAAGACTGCAAACCACCGACTTCAAGGAATAGTTCCCCCCCAAAAAATGTGATTTCCAACACAACAGAATGTAAAATGCATGACATGCATTTAAAACCATTAATTAACATAATATAAAAACATGAACATATAAAAATATTAAGTTGATAAAAGCCAAATAATAAAGTTTCTGAGTGATTTGAAAACCACAAACCTTATGTTGTTTCAAGAACCTGTTTTCTTCTACTTTCATCATTCATTCAGTGGAACCCAAAATGAGAAATTCGGAAGAATGTTCTAGTCCCAGGAATGGGATCTAAAGTGCTTAAAATCACAAAAATATGATTAAAATGGTTCATGCAAGTACTCAAGATTATACAGTAACTCTGTGTGATAAACAGATTCAAATGTAATAATTTATTACAATTTTCTTTAAGCATTCATGAGAATAAAGTAGCAATGTCCGATCTGTTTTTGTGTTTTCTGTGCTTAAGCTTTAATAGACGTTTGCAGTCTTATTCAGCACAGTGAGAGTCTTGGTTTCAGTAGTTCAGTCACCACGGGCAGATTCTCTTCAGATGAGATCTGATGAGGTGAGTCACAGATCGTGTGGGTCTGATTCGTCATCATATATGATTGCTCAGTAGGACACGGGAGATGATGAACTTGTTCTCCATCTCTTCAGTTCATCTGTTATCTGTTATGTCAGACATTGAGGCGTCATGAAAGTCATTCTACAGCAGTGGTATTCAATACTCCATCATGCACATAGACATCTGACCAGCAAGCTGTCAGTGCTTTGCCCTTCTCCGCCTCTCTGTGCCTCTGAGGCATCAAGGACTTCTGAAGGGCAGATGTGGAGATGTTCCTGGCAGACGTCCAGTATTCCCAGCTTCACTGATGCTTAAGGACTAGCACACTCTAGGGACTATACAGGAAGAGCCAAACAGCAGATCTGAGTGAAAAATGACTGTTTATCTCCATGACCCTACATGGGACAAGTGGTTTGGAGAATGGATAGATACATTTATCAAGTCACCTTTATTTATACAGCACTTTATGTAATGCAGATTGTGTTAAAGCAGCTTTAGAGTGCCGTTTCAATGATGCAAACATGCCATCTTTTGACATTTCAGACAGTCACTTAAAAGGAAATAACCTTTAAACATACTTTTTGCACTAATAAGTGCACACTGTCATCTGTGCGCTAATAAAATATGCAACACTGTACGCTTCTACTACCAAATGTACTATCTAATGAATTTAATGAAACTGGAAAGCTTTCCTGCAACATCTTGTGAATTCCTGAGTTACTGTTGCTATGTCTGACAAGCCCTGGAGCTCTCATACATCAGGTTCAGTGAAAATACATCACGGACAAAGAGGACAGTGACAAAACTCCGACAGACAAGATGGAACAGGTTACTTTAGGAATGAAACAAGTCTCAGCTTTAAAATTTTGTAATTAAAAAAAAAATTCAAACCATTCAAATACCATTTTGTGGCTCTTTAATGAAAGACGGATCACTGTAGCATCAGCATGTGAACCGATCGTTACTAGTTATAACCTCACCTTACTAGTTAACCTCATTACTAGTTATAGCACAAAATAAACATGAATGAACATCAAGACACACCATTTTCAAGTCCACCAACATTAGTCTACTCTCCTGTTTGGTTGGTTTGTCAGAGCAAAGGGAAGATTCGCTGTTATGATTGGTTAGATGGCCTGTCTATCAGACTTCCGATGAAGGGTCAATTAAAGCTGTAACTGTTGAGTGCATAAAGTGTCCAACATTCCACGCTTTTTTTTTTTTTTGGTTATTTAAGTGCATCACCCGAGTAGTGAAGTTCAGGTGTGAATGCACTATTCACACTATTTTTACTACAAAATGACATAAAATAGTGCATAAGTACAAAAAAGATTTGCGATGCACCTATATTAAGGATTTATTATGCATCAGGGACACTGAGCTTGTGTGATTACTTCCTGTCACATGCACATGCTCTCAAGTGGAACAAGTTTAGGTTTGGAACGGGCCCTTGTGCACTATTTAGACTGTGGTAAAATCACGTAAACGCCATGCCAGCTCCAGACCTGATGGGGGCAGCAGAGAGGGTAATGCTGTTGTTTTAAGAACCGAATAAAGTTAGCAAAACATGCTAACATGCAAAAATGGGAAAAATGTATCTACTTTAATTTACTGTGTAAATTAAACATGCAATGTGATGAGGATATGTGACAATAATATAGCTTAGTACTATTTGAAAAAAATATGATTGGTTAATTAGAACTTTTTTCACATACTTTAAAAAAAATAGTGTGCGGTATACAGTGTATACTTAATATGCAGTACGCCAGTATTCTGTTCTGAACACAGCACCTTTAAAGACATCATTTCTGCTTTTAGTGGCAATCACTCGTTAGATTTGCCTCTTACAGTAAAGTTACTCCTTTGTCTAAATTAAGTATTAGACATATCCTATAGACTACAAGATAATCAAAGGAATTTCTGTCTAGTTTCCTCTAAAAATCACATTTTCCAGTTATCAAGCATCTACAGAACTGACCAACTCTTGGAGAAATACACACAAAACATGATCCTCCACTGAGTCACTCCAGCCAAAAAACAAACTGAATAAAACTGGCAGTGTGTATGTGGACATGCTGATGGACAGCCGGCTGCTGTTGTGTAACACAGCGAAACTGGGACATGGAGAGTAGGAGGCAGCAACCGAAATGATCTCATTCATTCAAGCAGGCTGTCAGCTTTCGGAAAGGTGGAGGTGCAGACATGGGTTTGACATGCTTCAACCTGCAGGCAGGATCAGGACAAGTCAGAGCAGAGTATTAAGGGAAATCAGGTGTGGCTCCAGTACATACTGCACTAAGATGATTACTGCTTAAAGAACAAACGGCTGATTGAAATACAGCCATCTAGGTGGGACAGTGTTGCGTCTGAATTCTATTCTTTTATAGTATTCCTTCAACTAAATTAAAAACTTATGTCTAGACCATTGATGAAGTGTGTTCTTCAAGCATACGGGTGTGTAAGATAAATACACCTGCGGACGTATATGTATTATGTCTGACTGCACTTATCTTACATCCCTGCATGCTTGAAGAACACACTTCTTAGTTTTGTTGCCATTGTTCTTATGTTGTTGTATTTTTTATTTTTATTTTTTTTGGGTTTAATTTTTGGACCTGTATACTAACAACAACCACAACAACAGTTTACTCTGGTGTTGTAGAACACGAATTTAACCATGAAGAGCAGCTACTTTGTTTCTTAGCGGTCACAGAAATGCTGTTTAGGGAATATTCGCGGACAAAATCTATTCATTTAAAAAGGAATCCACGCGATCTGGAATTTTGCGGAAGGCATAGGATTTTCACATGCAGATTTCACAACTGGTTTGTTGGTTATTGCAGATTTGAAAGTGATTTGTGAGACATCATCACTTCACTTGACTTTGTGCCATTCACCTGCCAGTGTTTCAGTGTTTCACCTGCCAAATGCCCTGTGTATTTCTATGGCTGCTACCCTAATAGTCGACAATGTTTTTAGGCAAAAACGACAATGGCATTTTGGGGACTGAAAACATATTTTTGAAAATGGGATTTTAAAGGCGAGCGTGAACAAACATACACAACAGTGGCATCCACTGTAAAGCAGCCCACTCTAACTCCGAAAACAGTATATTTGTAATTAATAGAAAATGATAGTAGTTGATTAGTAAAGTCGGGGGCAGGCCTATGTATTTCAGTGTTTTACCTTTCATGATTCTCTGAATTGGAATTGGATAGTGACGTCCCTAAATATTCCCACCCCAACTGCTGGGCCTGTTGAAGAGTGACTGGCCCTCTATTGTGATGTCCGCTTTTGTGTATGTGTTTTCAAGAAAGCTTTGTCAGTGAATGTAAGAGCAACAGCATGTGGCAAACAGTTTTGCACCACAGCCTTTTCACAAGCTCCAAACTGAAGTCACTCTCACACCTGTCACAAAACCCTTCATTCAGTCTGAACCCATGACCGCCAGCGACCTCTTCTTTGACAATGTTGTCGAACTGGCATGTGACGACTCCGGTCACACCTGCCTTTCACAGAAATGTGCCTGTTTACACACAGTGGCCCACAGAGGTCAAGGTTTCACTCTGATGTGTGTGGCTGGTTTACAGTAAGCCTCATTACTTCCTCTGTGGATTAAAGCAGAGCCGTCGAACAACAAAATCAAGTTTGTCTCCAGAAGTCACAGAGGGTGAACTGAATAAACCATTCTGACAAACTTAGTTCATGCTGTTGATACTCCCGACAGCACACTTAGCCGTGTGTCAAAACAAGCCCTGAAGACGCCAAACAAGTGCTGGCCTTTTAGACAGACGCTCAAATGCTTTCACTGAGTGGAACAACAATATATTTTCAGTTTGGTCACTAATGTTACAGGAAACGCCCATTTTTCTCTGGGATCCTACAGTGAGGGAAACGGACAGTTATGGTGTCGTGACCCTTGAACATTGCATGTGTTTCTAATGGATGGGTTTCCTTACTCGGCCGAGTGGAATGCATGAGAAGAATGTATGGGTTAAGATGACAAGGAAGGGAACCGGAGAACAGGATACGAGTGTTTTGCCATAATGCTCCTTTAGCACGCCGCCTGACCTTTGCTGCTCCTCAATTCACTCTGTAGTGGTTGTATAGATGGAAAAATAAGAAAAGCTGTATTTAAATCATGGCAACTCTCTCATTGTTCGTAAATTGTAATGTATATATAGCCAATATAAATTAGAAAAAATATGTATGTATGTGTATATATATATTAGGGGTGTAACGGTTCACAAAATTCACGGTTCGGTTCGATACGATACACTGATGTCACGGTTCGGTTCGGTTCGGTTCGATATGTTTTAGATACAGCAAAATGTAAAAACATCTCAACTTTTCAGAATGCCGCAAGCGCACCGCGGGTCATGTGACAAGAACCAACCAATCAGCTTCATCCTTTCCCGTAACAACGTTGAGAGCTCAGCCAAGATGAAGGAACAGCTGATCATAGTTGTATATGGATTGCAATTTTGAAATAAATTTAGTAGCAGAGCTACTGCAAGCGATTTTTAGAGCTGCAAATCCATTTATCCTTCGCTGAAATTTCCGCGTCTCATGGAGAGAGCACGTCATTGTTGCTTAGCAAAGACAGACGCCTCATGAGCGCTTCTGCCTGAGCGCTTTGGAAAGGAGGAGAAAGACGCGCTTAGCGTTTTCCATGCGTTTTTAGGCACGATATGTGAACGGCCCCTAAGGCGCTCGCTCACTCAGCACGCGCTGAAGGCTCGTTGCAAAATGTCTAATGCATTTAACAGACCAGAAATATAAGATCCTAAAATAACCAACAGGTCTGGTGTTTGGGTTGGATTCCCTGTAAGCTATAGTTTCTAAATGCTGCAGGGATAGTTTGCTGCGTGCATGTTTCTCCTTTTTTTCGTCTTTTCCCAGATAGTACTGACGCATATATCCCAGATATTCCCGCTGTTTTTTTTTTTTTTTTTTTTTTGTAATCCCGCTGGTGTACCCTGTCATGTTGCAGATGCGACATACCGTTGTTTTTTTATCCACCACTCTCTTGCCATCACCATTATAGCTTAAAGGGAATCCAAAGTGCACCCAAACACCAGACCTGTTGGTTATTGGAGGATCTTCTCATTTCTAGTCTGTTAAACGCATTGGCTATTTTGCAACGAGCCTTCAGCGTGTACTGAGTGAGCGAGCGCCTGCTGAGTAGCCTAACATAAACATATAAGATGGTGTTTTTTTCTTCTTCGGGAGTGTCAGGGGCGTTGCCTGTTACGTTGTTTGGGTTATTGGGCTACCTTGTTGAACGCATATCATTATATTTCTCTCTCTCTCTTTTTTTTTTTTTCAAATATAATTAATTACTCCAACGAACCGTTCGGTATACATAATGCGTACCGCGTACCGAACCGAAAGCGTCGTACCGAACGGTTCAATACGAATACGCGTATCGTTACACCCCTAATATATATATATATATATATGTGTATGTATATCTGTTTGTACGATAAATTTACCCCAGTAGCACGCGTGCAATACAGTTACAGTTAAAAACAGAGAACTTTTAATGACGTTTTTAGTCCAGATTCACTTCATAATGTCAGTCGAGTGTTTGAAATAACTTTCTTTTGTGATGTCACATGGTTTCAGATTTCATATGAGGCAAAAATCATAATATTTAATAGTATTCTATCCAGTGAAAAAAGCGATTAGCACTGCATTATAAATATACATTAATCTTATAAAAATACCCGAGGTGCTTAAAGAACACAGATTAACCTTGTGTTATCACACTCGCATGTTTGTTGACTTCATGCTTCATCAGTTAAAACGGCTCGATCTGCATTTTAATCGGCTACAGCGATACCTTTGTCCCTATAAGGGATTTATGTTTTGGATTTGTTTGGAATATTAATGTCCTTTGACAATCACATGCCAGGTTAAGTGATGAAAAGCACGGATTGTGGTTGTTTTCAGAGATGGTGACATATGTTTTATTCTTGTGCTACAAATTTGTTGCCTGTGCTACAAATCTTTCAAGGTATGTGTGGAAAAAGTTAATGATATTAGCCCTGATGTCTATGTACTGTAAATAAATATAGTTTTCATTTGAATGCCTCAGTTGAACAACCATATTCAGACGTTCCAGTTAGTCTAAAGTATCTACATCTATTGTATATCTTTAGACGGGCCATGATCTCCATTCTAGATTCAATACACCTGCTTTCATAATCATACATCCTGATTCTTTCACAAATGTCAACAGGATGTAATCTACTCTCTCCAGCATTACCTTTTGTGAACAGTCATTATTATTTCTTCCTCTGCTTCCTTATGTGTAAACCAGTATGAATGGTCTGATATTGCAAGTCGCACGCTGAGGAACATTGAAATCCATAGAAGACAAATGAAACAGTTGCTTACCGTACCCCAGCGATTTGATTTCGCACACATCGGTTTCTTGATTTGATGTATTAAATCCCATAACTCTATTCCATTAGAAAGGTCAGGACAAAATAGATCGCTATTGACCTGATACAATAAATCTGATTCCCTAACGTTTGAAAAAAGTACTCACTGGATTGAATTATGATTGCATTCTGGGCCCTAGCATTTGATCAGACGCTATATATATTGTTATAAACCCAATAATCCCAACGGATTTATCATATAAAACAGGTTTTCACAGTAAGTGTGTTTGCATTAGGTCCGTTTTCTGACTCGGATTAAACCCTGAATCTCATCTTTCACTGCATATAGAAGAGCCTCGGAGAGCAATAACGGGAAGTAATATATATGTAGAATCAGTGGTAATCGAAAACAAACAGACACTGTGGGGAATTCAGTTGCACTGGTCCATCTAATTTTAATAATGTTTTGTACATATGATTGTAAAAAAAAAAATGTAAAATTCATTTTAAACGTTGTAAGTTCTTAGAAATTATTTTTAAAAAATTGGAAAACTTTAAAATACCATTTGCAGCAAAAGCGTTTATTTAATGATTAATGATTTGTTTATTTAATTATATGTTTATTTTCCCCATTGTAATATCAGGACAGTTGTACCACCCTAACTTATTAAAATATCAGAATCAATTTAATTCAGAAAAAAAAAAACTATTCTTATCATAAAATAGGTGTATTTAATTGCATCGTGTCATTGACCCATACTAACCCTCAATATTTTCGTTTCATCAAGTCATTACACTTCGATTTATTTGACAAGCCAACGTTCAGGTTTCCACCGACAGAACAGCCAGGACCCAAGCGTTCACCATAAACCAGATCCTAGATGAAGAAAGGCTTGTGATAAAGTTCAAACTCAAAGAACTGGTTTTCTTGTGAATGCTGTTCCACCGTGGCTTCAAGCACATGCTGGGAATACCAGGACGTCCTCTTTCATGTCAAAACCATGCCAGTGCCACTGAAGACCTTCAAAGCAGCACATCAAATTAAGTCACTCTGGTCTGCTGTGTGAAATATGTGGTCGTTGGCAAAAGGTATATGTTTTATTGTTTTTTCTAGCACATTTTCTTCATCTAGTTTGTGCTGAGGTCTCCACATGCAGTTTATTGGTCATTGATCTCCACAATCAGCCCAGTGTCCATTGACATAATTCAGAATAAACATATTGTGTAATTTGTTCATCATTCCAATGGATTACCCATTTCTTGGACTGTCTACACAACACATTGTGAAGATTAGTGAAGCATGCAGACAGAGTAATGCACTTGTTTGGATTGGTTTATCTCTTTAGAGGTACTGTATCTCTGTCTGTTGATCTGTTGATGTCAGGCTTTAGTTCAAGCTCAGTGAGTCAGTTGGTCCTTAAAGGGATGGTTCTAAGAAAAACAAATTAGATCATAATTTCTTCATCCTCATGTCATTCCAGAAATGTAAGAATTTCTTGTTTCTGTGGAACACAGAGATATTTTGCTGAACGTCTCAGTTCATACGATTGAAGTTAATGGGTTCCGGTGTCATTTTGGACCCCATTGATTTTCATTGTGCGCGCAAAAACTACGCTATTGAAACATTCTTCAAAATAACTCATTTTGTGTTCTGTGGAAGAACAAAGAACAGCGCAGGAGTGCAACTAAAGAAATGACAGAAACCAGAATGGCCAGATCCTGAAGGCAGTGACTTCTATTATCAAGATGAAGCCTGTGAAGTAATCTCCTGTATCTTCTCAGTCTGAAGACATTGTCGCTTCTTCCGGTCCTACACAATGGTGAATGCATGTTCCCTTAGGCGCACATCATGAGTCTAGTGATTCATGACAGTGATATCTGTTGAAAGAACCCTGTTAATCTTGGTTGCACACCCATATCTTTACTATAAAGGGTTCATTGTTGCTCATGTTGAAGGGTCTGAACAGCAAGCCATGATTAATAAGATTCGAATTTGTGAGGTTTGATTAAATCCTTGTCTGTCTGACGGTTGTACTTTGAAAGAGGTGGTTTAATCAAACAAAGAAAATGTTGAAATGGCCTTAATTGGTGTTGAGTGCTGGAGCCGTGTTGACAAAAACCCAGAAGACTATTTTATGATGGATTCGCTTAAGATTTTCCATTGGTTTTTTTATGTTGGGATTTTTCAATATATGAGTAAAAGGAGAATCTTGATCATACTTGGACATTTTGCTCTATAGCGTAATTTTTACACACACTGGAAAAATATACATTTTTAAGTAGTTTTAACAAAAACCTATGTTTGTGAACTAAGATTGTTGTGTTCAGTTTACGTTTTACGTTTACATTTTTTATTTTAAAATTTGAAAAAAAACTGGTAGAGCATTGCGTTAGCAAGCGCAAGGTCAGGGGTTCGAATCCCAGGGAACACATGATAGTAGAAAATTGTTAGCCTGAATGCAATGTAAGTCGCTTTGGATAAAAGCGTCTGCTAAATGCATAAATGTAAATGTAAATGAAACCCCATTATAAAAACCCATATGAAAATCTTGAGGGAACCCATGACAAATTGGTCATCCAAGTTCTGACTTCATGTCTGCAGTCTCTCAATTGTTCTTCACTTCTGAGTGGGTCTAGGACTTTATTAAAGGAATGAAATTGCTGAATGTGTGAGGTTGCATTATAGGTTGAGGTCGTAACTGAGTTCAAAGGTCTTGTATTAATGATGTGTTTGGCAGGGCTTCACTGGGTTTCACATTCCTTCTAGATTCTTCTAGACTACCTCAGCTCTGCAGTTTCTTCACCTCCACACTTTGGTGGCATAGACCATCAGCCAACTTTAGTGCATGCTTCACACAATCTTAAGGGTCATCTTCAGACACCTTAAATGACAATGCCTATGGCCTCATTAGCTATGTTTCCATCACCGTTTTATTTTGCGCATTTTGAAGTACTGTATCGCATCAGAAACGAGAGATGCAAACAACATTTAGAAGAAGAAAAAAAAGATTGCTTAATGAGTAATCTGTCCCACGAGGACCCTGGAAGTATTGGTTTTAGAGTGTTCTATTTGTGGACCGGAGGAATCTGGACGCCTGCTTTGTATCAATTTTTGTGATGGGTTCTTATGATACCGCACTGCTGTTTGTGTCTGTGTTTCCTCATGTGTTTTGCAGCTATTGTTAGTTGTTTCTTGTTTCTTTTGCTTCTGCTCTGTTTCATTTGCACTTCTAACAGATTCATTTCTGGGTCACTGGATTGTGTCCCCCTTCAGCAGTTTATGCAAACATGTTTATGTTCATCCTACATCTGGAGCTCTCCAGACGGCCCATGACATCACTGTCAATGATCCTGTGTGAATAATTTAACTGGCTCTTATTAAAACATTATAGTTATGGCATCACGACTTCTTTTGCTCATAATTGAGGTTGACTTTAGGTTTAACAAACAGTTTTTAGTATTAGGGGTCTATGGAAGTCAATGGGCACCATCAACTGTTGGGTTATCCACATGCATTTTTGTGTGAACTATCCCTTTAATGGCTAAAATTGAAATGAAATGTATTAAAACAAAATGTAAATATTTTTAGCATTTAAATATACTATAGCTGAAATAAAAAGAAAGCTAAATAGAAATATTACCTAAGAAAAATGACAAAAGCATGTAACAAAATGACTAAAATAAAAATGAAAAAGCTTATTTTTCAAATAGGAATAAATACTTTATGGTTACCTCTGCAGCAAGGTGTTATCTTTTCAATAAAACATCATTATTTACTGTAAAATGATACTGCGTTATACAGAAAAGAAGCCATATGATAAAATAACTTCACACTTTCAGGGCTTCAAACCCAAACAACTGGTTCTGCTTGTCATGTCGTTCCCAATGCAGTTCTTTAGCATTCCTCAACTGTGTTGCACATAAAAACATGTGCTGCTGTTTAAAGCAAACCCATACTGTCTGCAGCTCGTACATGATATGTTGCTGTTGGCCACAAATGAATCACTGAAACATAGGAGAAAAGATTGACACGGGCATGTAGACTTTTTATCCCTCCGAAATGTTGTGTTTGAGCACTGTGAAATAAGTGTATCTCAAGTATATGTAGTACTGAGCAATCCTTCAGTCTGTTGTCTACATATTTGTTGTATAGATGTTACAGTTTATATTGTGCTTTTGCAGCAGAACAGCTAAGAATTATGGGAACGTAGGGGTCATTTTTAGATTTACAAGATTCCACGGCTAAGATGCATGTGTGATGCGTAATGTGTTTCACCAGTGATCTGTTTCATCATCCTCAAATAACAGCGGCTCCACTGTTAATAATATCAACAAGTGATGATGGCTGGTTATGGTTACTGGCCCACACTTTAAGCATCATTTATGTTCTCAGCGACGCTACATGCAGTGATTAAACGGATCTCTGTTAGACTTCTGTTAGTGATCCAAACGTTTCTTTCGGCTTTCGGCTTTTTGGCAAAGCTGTTTTTGTGTCTAAAAGGGTGGTGATTTATAGTTTCTCTCTCAGTACTCGGCCAATTGCCTGTCAAATCAATCAAACTACAGAAACTTTTCCTAACTAAAATTTGTAAATATTTTTGTTTTCTCTAGAAGGCTATTTAAAAAAAAAACTGTAATGGATGAATATTTACTTAGCAATGCACTGTTTTGTTTTGAGGTGGGGGGGGGGGGGGGGGGGGGGCAAAATGTAAATTTTCACTTTGAGATTTGTAGCCAAATGACAGGAGGTGGGAAATAACTTGGAAAAGATGGCAGCATCATTATTCGATTTTTTTTTTACACAAAGATTGCTAGGTCTATTAATAAAACCTGTTGAGTTTAGCAATCCCTGCTGCATAATATGCCAATCGTCACAGTTCAAAAATGGTGAAAAAAAATCTATTTTGGGGCTTTTTCACACTTATAATAGTTAATGCTAGGTTAATCTAAACCCTGAATAAACAGAATCCTGAGTTATCTTGCTTCATTTTCACAATTTACCCAAGGTTAACAATTATTTCTGTTTATTCAGCTGACGTTTCGCACTGTGTATTCTCAAACCCTTGGATAATGTTCTTATTTGCATATTTGCTATGACTGTCATTGACAGCATGCAACCTGTTTACATAATGGCTCTAGCATTACACTTCCTTGTATTATCGCAGACCGTTTTGTTATGTTTATCCAGAATGGTCTCTCGGTGGACTATATAGGTATTTTTTTCTGTCACAATTTGACATTTTTCACTTAAAATGCTGTTTCTACAATGCACTGTGTTTCCGTGACCCTCCAAAGCATTTGAATATGAGGCACACGATTTTCTTATGGTTGCTAAGCATCTAGGCGTTCTAAAACTCTAACACCACATGGTTTCCATCTGTACACGTTTTGCATTGCAATCTTCGGGTTAACACTGCAAAAGTGCTGCTAAAAAACAGTGCCATGCCCATATATAGATTATAGTTGTGAAACATATCTTTACCCGGGGTTAAGAGCAGGGTTTAGAATGTCGATAACCAAGGGTTAAGCGCAGTGTGAAAAGCCCTTTGTTTTTTTTTGTTCAAAGTGTGTGCGTGCTTGTAACTCAAGAAGGATTTCCATTGAATCATTTTCCTGTTTAAAAGACTGGAAAAAGGCATCTTATGTGGTCAAAGCTCATCATCACTGCGCTCTAAACCCAAATGTTTCTGGAGGATTGTCCTTGTACAGAGTTTGTACTGTAAGTTGCTTTGGATAAATGTATTACAGCGCTTACAGTTTGTACATTTAGCTTGTCATAAGTTCAGGAAATGGAGTATTAAATGTAATCCATTATGAATTTCTGTGTCAGATTGTAATAGCCTTTGAAATAGCTAACAGTGCACATTGGAATTTATTTTTATTCCGGCTACATACACCACAGATGACTTACACAGATCTTGCAAGAACGTTTTACACAGTATGAACCTCCACTTTGGGAATTTCACAAGACCAAAAGGATGTAAAGCTGCGCAATAGTTGCACATTTTCCAGAGCTTCCAGGTCTGTCCGTTTGAGTCAGCATTGTTTAAGAGCTGGTCATGGTGGAGCCAACGGTGGAAAGTCAGTACAGCTGAAATGTTGTCGCTCTTCTAATGGATGGTCTCATAGTGGGGAAGGAAGTACACGCTCAATATACTGCATGCTTGGTGTGCTCTGGAGCCCCAGTTGCGTGCCCAACTGATGTGTCCTTAGAGACACTGGACTGGACCCGGTAACAACGGACGACACAGCTTGATTATATGTTGACCTTGGAAGGAGGAGAGAGAGAATAAGTGAGTGTATTTGTTGAGGGAAGGAATGCAAAACTAAAGTTGGAATTTTGCAGTAAATCTTCTGAAGTATTTAAACACTTTTATAGCATTTTATATTTTTCCCCGAAGTCTACTTAATGGCAGTCAAGCTTTCTTGTAAAATCTTCGAGATTTAGGCCTGACTTCTTCCATTTGTCACTGGAACATAGACTTTTTGACATGACGCCCCCAGGTGGTTAGAATGGGAAACTACACCTTCTCTATCCTCACCCTCAAAATTGGAGGCCCCCAGGGCTATGTCCTCAGTCCTGTGCTTTTCTCTCGTTAAACCAGCGACTGCATGGCTGAACACGATTCTAACAAACTGATGAAGATTGCTGAGGGCAAATCAATGCATTTACTACTTACTAGCGGTCGACCCATATTAATTTTTTGACAGCCGATGCCGATATCTTGGAAAGCAGGGGGCCCAGATATAAGTGTGTGTGTCTCAATGCTTTGAATTTATTCTCATAATTTTGACTTTATTCTCCAAACATGACTAATCTTGTTATCTCAGATTCTCTCACACACACACACACACACACACATTATAACTTAATTATTAATATATATATATATATAACAAACTAAAACATACAATAAAAAAATAAATACACACACAAAAAAAAAAAACATATTTAACCCTGAGGCTCGTGACGATACACTGATGTGTAAAGGCGCAAAACGATCAGTCTGTGCAAGAAACTGAACAGTATTTTTATAATTTTTTACCTCTGATCCATACAGTGTCTGAACTGTTAAAACTTTCTTTTCCATTTTAGGATGAACTATGCCTTTAATAATGCTTTCTACCTTAAAATGTGTTTTAAAATATATTGAAAGTAATGATTAAAATGTGTACACTTACATGTATTCAATGCGTTCAAGGAAATATAGAAAATATGACTTCAAAATATGACACAAGACATTCAAATATCTGTTAAATATTATTTTTTTAAGCCATGTGAAGCCAACATGAATATAAAAAGTACATTTCTAAGAACTTGGTGTATGTTTTAACTAGATTCCCTTTTTTTTACCATAGCTTCTCTTATTTTCCATTGACCCTTTACTGAACAGACTGGTTTGCTGCTGTACTTTTAAGACTGAAATACTTCAATGGTCTATTATGAATGGATAGTCAGTGGATAGCCATGTAAACATGGATTATCATATCTTACTCCTCTCATGGTTCTGATGCCAATACCATGCATAAGATATATGCTGAGTGTAGAGTAAATAAATCTGCTTTCTCAATTACATGACATTGAAAATAATTTAAACTGACTTGCTGCATCTGATGTTTACTTGGAATTAACACAACCAAGTGTGCTAAGGCTTTAGTCCTCAAATACGCAAACAGACTTTGACCCATATTTTGCCTATAGCTGCTGATGCACTGTTGTCCTGACACTGCTGCAGAACGTATGTGAACATACATGTGCATCGTCTTCTAGAAATGACAGACATCTCTGAGAGATTATGTAAACCTTCACGAAAAGAGGGCAAACGCACTCCCGCTTCTCCCTTCGACTCTGGCTCAGCTCTAGCATCCTTTTCGCTACATTAGGAAAGTGATTTTATTAAACCAATACAGCTAAATTTTGTGTTCACATTTAATGTGAAGTGTGTCAATCCATATGACACTAAATGTGACCTTGCTAAATATTGCTAAATAAGGGTTTTGTATGAACACGGCTGTTATAAACTCCTTCAAGCAAAAATATATCACTGCCAACACTGTTTTGGTTGATTCAGAAACCTGTTCTAACATGTGATGAACTGAATATTGTCCAGGCAAATAAATCGGACAAAATTTGGCGTTAGCTCCAAAATCAGCTAATGGCCTTGTCATGGAATAATTTTGCGTATTTGTTTGTAAAATCTAGATTTTATTTGAGTAATATATAATATATAAATAAATAATAAAATAAATAAATTATATATATATATATATATATGTGTGTGTGTGTGTGTGTGTGTGTGAGAGAGAATCTGAGATAACAAGATTAGTCATATTTGGAGAATAAAGTCAAAATTATGAGAATAAATTCAAAGCATTGAGATTAAAGTTGATTCACATTTATTCACTTTATTCATGCAATATACTACTTCTCAACATTATGATGATTTATCTCATAGCGCTACAATTATATTCTCAACAACATTCTACGACTTTATTCTTGAAATACTACATTTTTAATCTCATTATGCAACAACTTTATTCTCATAATTTTGACTTTATTCTCAAAATTTGATGACAATTTTACATGGCACTTAAATAATGTAGTAGATTTGCTGTCATTATATTTTATTATTAAAATGTAAATATACGCTTCAAAAAATTTGATCCATCTGTGAAAAGTAAAAAAAAAAAAATGGAATCGCTAGGATGAGCGATAGTGAGTACTTATTAATTTTGTCAAGTGACATGTATATTTCCAATTAATGTTCTCCTCAGATATTAAAAAACATTATTTTAATAAAGAATTTTAAGTCTTGAACCGAACCATCCAGTTCTGAGATGAAACGCAACATTAGAACCTTTTATTTGAAATAAAAAATTCTAGGGACGGTGATGAACGGCCACTTTTATGATCAAATCAGCAACAATCATACAATATAAAACTATTGAGTGAGTTTAAATTACAATATACTAGAGACTGATTTACTTGTCATTTTCTTTGTGTTGTACAAGTGAGATTTCAGGTCCATACTGGACGTTCTCCATCTAGATGGCTTCTCTCACGGTCTCATTGAGTCTGTTGGACAGTGCTAAATATTGCTTCCTCTCGGGGCAGCCTTCCCTGCAAGAAGCAATGTGTCAAGGCTTATCCGTTTGCTCTGGGTCCCCGTGCCAAACACAACACCCCGCTAAGAGAATTAGTCTCTCGCTCCAGAGTCCTGGCACTGTCCAGTCCGAAAAATAACACCCTGGCCAGTACTTCTCTCTCTGAACTTCCTGTGAGTTGTCCGTCTAATGCTGCGTCTATTGCCAATGGGCTGCCTTAACTTAATGCCTAAAACCCATTGCCTAAACTTAATTTGGTTAATCTGCTTGGCCTACACACTATGCAAATGTTCAGTTATTCAATTGTATGTTTTCATCTCGTCAGCCATTCTGAATTGTTCAAAACAGCAGGATGTTAAGAACTCACATAAGACGTGACGCAACCACCAAAAATTGCTATAGCAATGATGTTTAAATGTGAAGGGTTTAATGATGCCGCTGTTGCAAGAGAGATTCGCCACACAAACTGTATAGCCTAAGCTACTGTATATGACAAAGCATCCCATTAGCATGCTAATTAAAACACTGTAATTAAAATCGGCACTAAAAATATACACATACAAAATTTTGATTAATTAGTTGACCAAAGTAATCGACCACTTGTCGTCTGTCATGACCTATAGCTTGTAAAAAGTATGAGAAGTCATACTTTTAACTATCCCGAAGAAAAGTTGGCAGCCTGTTCTAGATGTTAACGTGTTTCTGGACCCTTTGTACTAATCCTGAAAAAAGGAGGGTTGTTGTAGAATTGATCCTCGATGCCAAGGAATTCTGCACCCAGATGGAAAACCGTACTGCATCTGGCTTGGTTATGAAATGTTGATGTGCTTTTTTCAAACAGTGTGCTCTATGGTAATGTAACCGTTGTGGTTAATGACTGTACGCTACTGGATTGCTTTGAGCAGAGGGTTTTTTGATTCTAGATTTTTTTTAGTCTCCCACTCTGAGATATTTGAGGTTTCTGGAGAGACATCAAGCCACAGTCGTTCTGCCCTGGGTTTGAATCATCTGGCTGGTGAACATGCTGCATGGGTGGGCCTTAGTACTCTTAGACTTCCATGCATTCTGACGCCATGTCGATCTGTCGTGCGTATTGTTACGGCCCATAAATTGCACTGAAAGTACATTTATGACTTATGATCAGGTGTAATTATTGGTTTGTGGTGCTCCACATCAGCGGAACTAAAGCAAGCAATTGAAAATAAGATTGCATATTGGGTTTAATGTGGCTAGAGAGCTTCTACCGAAGTTGGGGCTCCATCAGATATACATGACATGCTAATGTTTTCAGTGGCAGAAAACAAGCCTGGTTTTTTCAGTTTGCTCTCACTTACTCCCAGACCATGGTTGCTCAAACAAGCCAGTAAAAACACCATTTCCCAACATCCTCTTAAAAAGCGATTCCCATGGAAGGCAGTAGCCATTACAGGAGCAACTTGATTATTCACCCTGCAGATGAGGTTGTGACAGTCTCCATTATCAGTAGAGGATGTGATGAGTTGAGTCTTTGGCACTGCTCTGTAATTCCTCACTGGATGACAGCAGGTTATAAGTGCCAAATTAAGTTATAAAAAAAAAACATACGTAGTATTAATGGAATATTATTGCTTACTATTATCTGACAAAGCTTTACAGCCATATCAAAATCATGTGGTGCAACCTATAAAGTCATATGGTGCAACCAATATAAAGGAAATGATGTAGAAAGTCACACCATACTCCATACATTAATCACATTGAAACATTTCTTCTCCCATATGAAACCAGGTTTCTTAGACACTTTTATTTATAATTGACCCCATTATATTTGACTTGTGTGTAGTGTGATATGATATACCTTGATGTTACAACATATTTTAAAGTGATTGTATGAAGGAAAACAAATGTTTACTGAACAAGCATGATGCTTATTTGTTCAACCCACACTGTGAATGCAACACTAGTATAGGCAGGGAAACACTGATGTAATATTTGAACATTAAGGAACAGGAATGGAGAGCCATAAAACAGTACAAGTATAGTGCTGTATGAACAAGAATGCTGTGTTTTTGCTTCAGATCTGATGGTGTACTCTGTGCAGATGTTTAACGGTTTTAATGTTGCCTAATGCTTGGCGTAGAACGTAGGTCTTTAGCTCACTTAGGGAAAAGGTGCCATTCGCTCCCCTGCAGTTTGCAGAGGAAAGATTGAGGCCAAAGTAAACCTAGCCTGGCCAACACTTTTAGTACTTGTTTTCCTCTCACCACAAATGAGGTCTTTGCACTTGGGTTGGTTTTTCTCTGAACTGTCTCTCAAGCAAACAGTCCTGCTCCTGAGGGATCTATTTGGTAAAAGACCTCAGGGTTCTGCCACCTTCTCCTCTGGTCATTCTCCTGTTCAGATGTTTGGATCTCAATCCACAAGGTGGACTAGGGTAATAACTCTCACAGCAGTGACTCTCATGGACCTTGGACTACAGAAGATATTGCTCAAGACGGATGGGAACATCTGGCAACTGTCGTTTCTTCTCAACTCTGGATTTTCTCCAACTCCTTTGGCCCATTTTCCCATGTTCCAAGATTTGGGGATTGGGAACAGCTCACTCCATTAAACAGGACAGCTTCACACCCTCACTAACAGATGCTGTGCAGCTGATGGGCGGCATCTGATCCTGTCATCCAGTGCAGCTGAAGACTCTTCCTCTACACCATCTTAAATTCATTATAATGCTGTTAACGTGCTTCTCCCAGTGCGACAAGTTAAAGGGGTGATAAACGGGATCATACCTTCATGTTACAGTTAGCATGTTGACGTACGACGGTATGATCTGGGAGGCTCTAATGCTCTCTCTGGGTGTGGAGGGTGAGACCCTTGTCATTATGTCTCCGTGCCGCTCTCTGATTTAGAGGGAGGTGTAGTACCAGGATGATCAAACCAACAGCAGTGATGTGTGGAGGTTAATGCTAATGAGTCTACATGGCCACCCGCCGAGTCCTTGATCTTATACTTAATGTGACGCAGCAAATATCATGGTGTTGTGAGTGACTCACGGACCCAATTTACATGTACTTAAAATGTCTTAAATTAGGGAGATATTGCAAAAAACAACATTTTACATTCAACTGGGGGTTAAGAGCATGACAAACCTGAATGCCACTTTTTCATCTCAAGAAGATTTATCAGAATAAGCGAGCATGTAGGGGTGCGCGATAAATATCGTATGATAATTAATGCGCATCTCGTCTGTAAAGCCGTATCTAATTAGCGGTAAATTCCATCAGGTGCGTGTTTTCACATAGAGCAGCTGTTACTACACAGAGCCGTTGTTAACTGACTAGCTGCGCAAATAAACGATGATAATGAACGTAGATTTGCAAAGCTAGTCAACGGCTCTGTGAAGTAACAGCTGCTCTATGTGAAATCACGCACCTGAGGGAATTTACAGCTGTTTAGATAACCGGCTTTACTGATGAGATGCGCATTAATTATTATACAATATTTATCGCGCACCTCTATGAGAATGTAAACGATAGTGTTTTTTTTTGGGACTTGTGCTTTTCTACAACTTTATCCTGGAGACATTTTGACAGTGCCTTGCCACACATAATTGATTGTTTGCTTCAGTTGCACTACTAAGTTCTGAAATGCCATGTGGTGTTATGCTTATTAGAGCATTTAGCAAAATGCTAACAATAAACTCTATTGCAATCAGTTGTTTGAAAGTTTTCTTATACATTGCCTTATTTAGGGTACTCCAAATCAATCGCTTATGAGGTTTCAGTTAGCATGCTGTCTATGTAGACGGTAAACGACAATGCAGCTTGTTAGGTTTGGAACCAAAGTAATGCACCAATTTAGTGTTGTGGTTTCTGGTGGGACTAATTTTTAGGACTGTGTATTGACACTGTGAAAGATTTAATGTATCAATTCAATTCTAATTCACAAGCTCTTTTTTCGATATATTTTGATATTGATTATTTGTCAAAACTCTAAATCAGTCCTGGAAATTGTGTTCATTCTTTTTAACAGGTTTATTCAAAATATAGTGAATATGTTTAGCAAAATGTTCATCTCTGTAGTAGGGCTGCACAATAATGTGAATAACGTTTGAGGCTTAATTCTATAGAAAAACACTTGTTTTCAGCTTCTTTATTTTCATATAAAAATAAGGCATGCAGTTGCATTAAACAGTGGTATAAACATCAATGTAAATTATGTTAATCATCATTAATAATCACAATTACAATTTCAAGGGATTTTTGTCAGAATTGTGCAGCCCTGGTCTACAGTTATTTTTTTTCTAGCTAACTAACAAGCCATTTTGTGAGGTAAATGTAAAGTTCTGTGACATTGTTTACAAGCTGTTTTATTCTATGATTGGATCTGTCCTTGAGCGATACCATTTCTTTCATCAAACCTTTTGACGTTCATTTGTGTTTATTTCACATGCTATGGCTAGTAGTAGTGAAAACAACACCACATGTTTCTCATTCGCTTTCATTGAAATACACCCAAATTTCCTTGAAAACGTCGTAAATGATCCTAATGCTGTCCTTGGAAACCTATTTGTAAATACATTCTCTAACAATTATAATAATATAATTCTCTATTGGTCTAACAGAATAAGGGACCGCTCAAAGCCAAGCTGTCATGACCAGTCACACTTGGCACAAAATATGTTTTTAGATAACCGAGAATATACTGTGCTGTGCTCAGAATGGAGCAATGCCATATATATATATATAAAAAATATATATAACTGTCTGGACACATATTGCATACATTGCCCTTTAAATATCAACGGTTTACCTCAAAATAGCATGTTCAGTAAATGAAACATCCTCTGAAATCATTTTGATTAGGTAATTTAGAGCAAATGTTGAATCAAGAACGTTAACACATGCAAAATGCAACATTTTGCTGAAGGCATTGTGAATCCGAACCAGCCAGTCTTCCCTCTTGGTGTGAACCAAATAAATATGTCTGTGTCTCCAAAAAAAAAAAAAAAGCCCCTCTGTTCTTTCAGTTTCCCAGATAAAGCGCCTCACATTTGTTGTTTTGGTTGCTTATAAAGTAAAGCCTGTAAATAGCGGATACATGTGGACACAGATTGATATTCAGTGATCGGTTTGCTGTGGGTCCTGAAGGCTCCAGTCATTCAGCGGATGAAAACAGCCCCTGTGTTGGCCTATTGAGTTTCTTTGCTAACAGTCCAGGCTTTGTGAGCGGAAGCAGCTCTGGGAATGTGCTTAGCTCCGCTTGGACTCCGAAGACAGCGTAGCATTTTTAGTAGACGCGCAGGTGTCTCTATAATTCCCCACATCTGAGAGCATCCTTCATATATAGAGGATCTATAGCTGAGCTGCAGCTGTGCCTGGCTGTTTCACGCTCTTAGAGGTCACATGACTCACAGTCAGCTTGTGATGGGCAGTGAGAGGCAAGATCATTCAAACTGTGGCAAGAGTCAAAACAAAGAACTGTCTCTCTGATTTTAGCTGAATAAAAGAGAGATTTAAAGTGGTTAATGCCTGTTAGTACTGTGGGAAGTCATTAAAGAAAGACAAACAACATGTAAGATAACTAAAGTGCCCTTTTGCAGCAGTCATATTTTTATCATAAAAAAGTATTATTCCCCCAAAATCTTGGCCATCAAATGGAGCAGCAAGTAAAGTTTACAGTTTCTCTCTCAGGAAATCATAAAACCTCCAAATTCCATCACATCAGTTTAACAGTCTGTGAGATAGAGGATGAGCAAAGAGAAACTACAGGACATCAGTCCACTAGAGAGAAGGACACGAGCTGCCGTTCTCACTTTACATGTTGAATATAGTCAGGGGAACTTGATTTTTATTTATCAGGTTTGAGTCCAGCAGGCATAAACCATGAGTACATGTGCCATCATTTTTACTATTATTATTATTATTATTATTATTTGACTATATAGAGAGAGTTATTATTTCTGTTATTCATTTAAGTAATACTAATTAATGAAATGAAAAATAAATAATTAATAATTTTAACTTAATAATAATAATAATAATAATTTTATAATTCCTTACATTTATATAGCGCTTTTCTAGGCACTCAAAGCGCTTTACATTGTCATCTCATCCACCACCAGTCTCTCTCTTGTGCTCACCAAAACATTTATTTGATTAAAATACAACAAAAACTGTAATATTGTGAAGTATTGTTACAATAAAAAAAATGTTAAATTTTTATATGAAATTTCACTTTTTTTTTCTTTGATAGCAAAGCTGCATTTTCAGCAACATTTCTTCAGTCTTCAGTCACATGATCCTTCAGAAATCAATCTAATATGATGATTTGCTGCTTAATAAACATTTCTGCTTATTATCAGTGTTGAAAACAGTCATGCTGCTTCATATTTTTGTGAAAACTGTGATTTTCTTTTTTTTTAGGATTCTTTGATTAATACAAAGATCAAAAGAACAGCATTCATTTGAAAAATATTTTTATGTTTAATGAAATCAGCCATTTTTATACTGATTTGGGCTTTTATATATATATATATATATATATATATATATATATATATATATATATATATATATATATATATATATATATATATATATATATATATATATTCAGCGTTACATTTTGCAAGAAAATCAACCATTATATTAAAATGGAAGAATATATTTTAACATGGAAAAATTACATTAGTTTTAAAAAATAAAAAGGATTTAGGTGTGATGTTATGTTATCTTTAAAGTGTTATCCATATGTTACACCCATCTGTATTCAGCAGTTTCCAGTGTTCTCAGTGTTTGTTTTGTTAACTTGTGGCCTCTTGATCATTGTACCCTGAAGCTGAAAGATGCAGTATAAAAAGCGTGGTGGGTTTGGCCACAGTGCTCTTTTAATGAAGGAAAATCCAGGCCTCTCAGTCTCACCTCAGGGCTGATCTAAAAAGTCAGGCGAAGAGTTATGAGCGTATATTCATGTGATGCTTATGCACATGCACGCTCATACACATGCTTGTGTGGAGCTAAGAATTGCTTTCGGATGGATGGGTGGGAGGCTGCGCAGCCGAGCTTAAGATGAAACCATATCCCATCAGTGTCAAGCCGCTCACTCGCGTCAACGAAGCACATCCCAGAGATGGGGGCGGAGCCAATCTGTCTGACCAGATAGTGGTTAGAACACAGGGTTAAGTGTCCCGTCTCGTCTGAACCGACACATACATGCATACAAAGATGGTTGGGTGTGACCTTGTAGTCTAGCATCCACCCAGAATCCCTTAGCTGAACGTTAAGTTAGTGCTTCTGTGATCTAGTGGTTTGGAAATTAAAAATAGATGTGAAACATTTTGTATTTGGCGGCGAGGTTTTGGAACACACCCTACATAATAAATGAAATGAATGATTTCTTTATGAACATTTCCAAGATATAACTGATTATTTCTGTGATTTTTAAGACTGTTATAAATTAAAGCAATGTCATTGACAACATTATCACATTTAATAATGCATAAAGTATGACAGATTGGTGATGTGTGGGATCAGTGCACCAGCAGATGCTCTGAAGCTCTCCAGTCCCTGTAAATGAGGAATGTTGTCTCATAAACTTTAATATTATGACGTCGTGGGACTCATGGTATCATGGCATCATACTGCGCCCCAGAACCTGCGATAAACATCACTCCGCCGGCCTAAAACTGTTTCTGTAGGCAGCATTGAGAGTGAGACACAGTCATGTTTTTCTGAAGTCCACTTTTATACTGTTAGGTGTTTTCCTGAAACAAAAACATATAGATTTATAATAAAATACATGTTTACTAGTCCTGGTGGGTAGTGCACACACACAGACGTCTGGAACACTTGTGTGCGTTTGAATCTGATAGGGGTCACTTCCCAATCCCACTTCTCTGCTTCTCACTATTTCCTGTCCTTAAAAATAAGATTAAAAACTTAAAGCACAAGAATAAATAAGTAAATTAAACTGAACAAAAATAACAATGAGTTCCGAATGCATAAATAATCGTCTGATGTTTGAAAAAAAAAAACAAAAAAAACATTGATTTCTGATATTTAAAATGATTTTGAAAAAAACTGAAAAATATATTCATTCAACTGATTTGTTCAAATGGATTCATTACAGAAGAAAGCATTTGAATGTCTAAACGAGGTAAAACATTGAATCACTCATTCGCTCAAAAGGAATGATTCATTCAGTAACTAAACACTATCTCGTGCAAAACCGTTCTGCTGTGGCTTTGTTTCCAACTATTTTCACTGGCAAAATAGAACAAAAACAAGAACTAAAATGGTTTTATTTATATTATCTGTGGAAGACGTAGAACCATAAAATGTAATGTGGCTATGATAGGCTGTCCTACTTGCCTGTCCAGTGTATATGTATTTGCAATACTCCACACAGCCTGTTCACGCAAACATATGCTATCAGCGTGTTCCATTACACTATTGCAGACCGAGCCAGAATGAAAAGTGTTATTATAGTGTTCCTGTAGCTCAAGTGGTAAAGCATTACATTAGCAAGCGCAAGGTTGGGGGTTCGTATCCCAGGGAACACGTTAGGAAAAAATTGTTAGCCTGAATGCAATGTAAGTCACTTTGGATAAAAGCGTCTGCTAAATACATAAATATAAATGTATTGTAATATTATGCGCTTTGTACCAGAGAATGAGATATGAATTGATCTGACAGTGCTGCATTCAACCGTCCACCAGCGCCGTCTCTAATCGTGTCACTGGTTAAACTCTGCTCTGCCTGTGTGCGTTCATGTGTTCTGAAGGGGGAGTGGCTTTGGAGAGTGTTTTGCAGGGAGGGTGGGATCTTATGCTTTCAAAGCTAGCTTAGTATTGCTAGCCTTTTCGAATTAGCCTACCCTACATTTAATATTAACTGCTTATTTATTGAACTGTTGTATAAATTTAATATTAATTGAAATTGAGCTGAAATTTGGGGGAAAAAAAATCACTTTTGGTGTGATATTGATTAACTTTATCAGATGTTATAAATTGCAAAGACAAAGTCATACGGAGGAATTTTTGCATTCGAACCCCCCCCCCCCCCTTTATGATAAGCTTTATGTTTGCTTGAAAAACATTCATGCTCTCTTGCAAAATGTTTTCGTTCCTCACAAAACTATTGCATTCACTCGCAAAACGTTCACGTTTTTCTGCGACACTTTGTATTCACTCCCTTGCAAAACATGTTCATTCTCTTGCAAAACTATTGCAGTCCCCAGAAAAACTTTGCATTCTCTTGCAAAACTATTATATTTGTGAGTTTGCACAAAGTAGTTTTTCCTCCCAGCTCATTATTTCCTTCACAAGTGAACAAAAATGTTTTGGGGGGACTGCGGTACTTTTGTGAGTGAATACAAAACCATTGAAATATATATTTTTTTTTTTACTATGTCCCTTAAGGCCATATAGGACAGTAGCACCCTAATGCTTGACAGAATGCTTCGCAGAAGACTTGTATTTAATGCTGAGTTCCAGGCAGGTTTTTGAGCCCGTAAGTCACGATTTCAAATCACGAATAACGACTTTGTACCATTCCAGGCAAGTCGCACCAAACTTCCTGAGCGCAAGGAATTGTAGCTAGATTATACATTTTATTGCTACGTTACATTGTCCTAAAATCTATTCGACGTACTATTCAACTTCCCACTTGCATAAACACTGCATCCGTAGGCAATATTATTCGTAGGGGCTGCCATTGTTGTTTCGCGTGCTGTGTGACGTTAGAACTCGAGCTAGAATGAGTTCACGGGTGAGAAGCCACGGGACGTCAGTTCAGGTGCACTTTCACGGGTTTAAGGTTGGAAAAACACGGGTTACGGGTTGCCTGGAATGCGGCATAAGTTATTGTACATAAGAATTACATTTTGTAAATGCATTTAATAAACAACACAGGTCATGTCATTGACCCAGATAATTTCCTCAGCAGAAACAAAACATTTACATGTCACAGATGTCAGTCAGAACTGGTCTCAGCCAGTTGCAGTTGACCTTTACTGTTAGTTGTTTCCTCTCCATCTATTTAGCTGCCGCATTGAAGTGTATAACATGATTTAAAGCTGCTCAACAGTCTGTCCCATATGGCCAGTGACTGCAGCGGAGATGACAGAGGTGTCTCTGTGTGTATGTAGGTCTGTGGAGTATTGATTGCTCATGACTCCATAACAATATGTTATTAGCATCTATACACAAGCAGAGCAGAAGCCCCCCACTGCGACCTCTGTGCCCCACTTAGGGGGTTGCCATGACAACTGATTTTTCTGTCTGTGGTCCTTTGGTTTTTAAGTGTTTGTTCATCATGTGGTTGCATTTTGGATTGATGGTTGAGTGGCCCCGGGAGGCCGGGTGTGCATTAGGGACAGGAACTCTCACGTGGCTAGAGATGGCATAAAAGATTATAGAGGCTGGCAACACGTTTTCCAGGAAACACAATCTGACAGTGTCTTCCAGAGCTGAAGATAAACAAATTACCCAAAAGAGGCATATCTAGATATATATGGGTGGTTGATATTACATAGAGAAACTGGCTCGATTACGTAATTCCCAGTGCTTCAATGGAATGGATGGATGCTGAAGTGTTCTTTTGTCGCAATTAGCTTTTTGGGATTCTCTGATTGGTGGAATTTTTTTAATTTTTTGCAGAATCATGAGTAATGTGGCTTTTCAGCATTACATTTACATTTAGTAATTTAGCAGACGCTTTTATCCAATTGAGGACAATGAAAGCACTCAAAATCAACGCGAGAAATGATACACAAGTGCTATAACAAGTCTCAGTTAGCTTAACGCAGTACACGTAGCAAGGTTTTTTTGTAATTATTATAAATAAAAATAAAAGGGATAGAATAGAAAAAGAGTAGAGCTTCTAGCAGAGATCTAGTGTTAGAGGCCTTTTTTTTTTTTTTTTTTTTTTTTTTTGCATTAAACATGATTATTTAAAAAAAGCACATACCCTTTATTGCCAACCTCATTCCTCACAGCAGGTATGTTTTCAAAGGTTTCGGGGGGATTTTCACTTCCAGAACCTGACTGTTGCAGTAGAATTCCTGTGAACAGCTTTAAATGTGGCTTAGCAAAGCAAATTTTTGAGTTGTGTTGTTGTACAAATAGTGTAATAGTAAAGCAACATTTACTGAAATTTTAATCAGAGCATCAAAATGGTCATGTGGTTTGACTATCCAGGTGTTTTGTTCATACTTCCCAACAGATCCTCATTTTTAAGATTTAAATATACAAACTCCCGATTCTGAGTTTCAATTTGCCAGTCTTGAAATAGTTTTTAACTGAAAATGGGGTGAATTTCATTCCAAAAAAAGTAGTATAGTGTTACAGTGATGGTAATACTTGTCATATATTCCCTGTGTCTGTATCTTGAACTTTTAGTTTGTACTAGTTCTGTTTTATTGATGCCTTGTTCTCTTCACATCTCTGCTGCTTGGTCCTCTTGTTTGTTGCCAAGGACCAGTCCCATCTCCTTGTTAGTTACGATGGTTGGTTACTCATTAGTTCATTGGTTCAGTTGTGTATATAGCAGTGTTTCTCTTGTGATTTGTCTGTCAGTTTATGGTCTGTTGTGTTCTCCTTTGTTCCCTGCCTTGGTTTCTGTGTATACTTGCTGTTTCTCTTGCACATAGTATGGTACTCTGATGTTTACTATACTATAAAGATTACTATGTGATATATAGTTGATACATGTGCTAGGCTGCATACAGAGACACACACATGCTTCATGCCTGGACTCCTCGCGGCCCTGCTTGAGTTAGCTAATGTGACAGATCTCAGTAACAGCGTGCTGTGTGGGAGGATGAGCGGTGGAGGGAAAACCTCAGTGTTTCTTCAGATATGCACCAACTGTGGTGAGCTGACTAAGAGCAATAGCTTTTAGCTGGAATCTGAACTGGTTTAAGAAGGCTTTTATGTGTTTATGAAATTGATGTTCATAAAGGTGTAACCTAATCACAGAGCACGAGTGAATGTGAGAAGACTTAAATTGATACTGTCTTTCTTTTGTCAATCTATATTGGCTGCAAAGCTCTGGGATCAACTGCAGGTCATTGAAGTTAAAGGGGTGATAGTATAATAAGAGACGCATCCCTGTGCAGTCAGCCATATCCACTAAATAAGGCTTAAAAGCCTCCATCAAACCTGAGTGCACATCTACACACACACTATAGAGGATGACTGAGGGCAGACAGTTGCTGGTGTTTGCTAAGGCAACGTTCCTGGTTCAGTGACATTACTTATTTTTTGTCCTTGCATTAAAAATACATTATCAATTGAAAACACCTTTTCTAACCCTACTGACTTTTTTTTTTTTTTTTTAAACCCTTTTGGTGCTCCTGGTCAAAAATGACCGGCCTACAAAATATCTCTTATAAATGTCTTATGTCATATTATTAACAAATATTGGATTCAGTCTTTTTCATCAATGTGTCCTTTCGATTAGCACAGGTTTTGCCTTTTTTTTTTTTTTTTTTGGTAAAAAAATTGGTGAAATTCATTACAAACAACTTCATTAATGTCTTTTTATGGCTTAATTTGAAAAATGTCATTGTGACTCCTTGGACGTTGATATTTATGGACTAATAATTCACAATATCGGTATAATGTAAATGAAATAATACATACATAAATAATCCCCAAATTTGAAGGTTTTTGTTTGTCCTTCATCAGAAATTATATATTTGTTATCTAATGAATAATGTGTTTTCTTGTGTCTCTGCAGGGCGAATATCGATGAAGTTGAGACGGATGTTGTGGAAATCGAAGCCAAGTTAGATAAGGTATGAATAACCACTTCTTTGCCTCATTTAATTGAGATGTAGGTTTTAAAGCCTTCGTGCTCCGCTAACTAAGCACCAGCGCATTAGCGCCTGTATAAAACAGCATAACAAATGTGCGCTGAGCTAAATCCCAGCTCGTACGCCGTACAGGATTAAGGGAAATGGAAAGAGGAATCCATTTAGCACTAGAAAGCTGAACATTTGCATCAGGGAACTGCAGTCATGATACAGCGTGTTAACAGAAGCTTCCAAACCTACATACAAGGGAAACGTCTGCTCATTATTGCAGGCTCATTGCAATAAGAAAAACCATAGACATTTAATAAGCATGAAATAAGTGTGAGATGATCAAATAAAAGCAAGGCCAAGATGCCTGTGTGCGTTCATACACCAGAGTTTTAAAGGGTAGCGCAAACTGAATGTCTTGACAGACATTCAACAAATAAACAGGCTAAGTAAGCTTTCATTGTCTAAGCTACCATATCCATATTCTTGAAATTTATTTTCGAAGACCTTGAATTTATAACAAAAGTGCTGCTTTTATGGCTAAAATAATGATAGTTCTTTTTAAAGTAGCTTTTAGCATGCTAGCATTCGCAAAGAATAAAGCACAACAAAAGCAATCGTTATAATACTTTCTGTATACATTAATTCCTTTGTTTAACTGTTCTATCTGACAATCTAGACAAACTTCTATCCATATTAGACAGAACTGTTAACGACAACGACGAACAAGAAGAGAAAGTTTGAGCACTGTGTGCGCTTAGGCACTGACAGAATTAAATTCTGGCATCCTATCAAAATAAAAGCCTCTAACACATTGGCTAGGCAGAAAAACTTAGCAACCGGTGCAGATATTTGAAAAATGCTAAATATCAGCCGATATATCGGCCTTGGCAATATGTCGGTCGACCACTACCTGACAGTGTAACTTACTTGGCAGTCTATCGGACAGTCACAATCCTCCTGGTTTTCATCCAAAATATCTTAAATTGTGTTCTGAAAAGGAACAAAGCTTTTACTGATAACATGGGAGTAGGTGATTAATGACAAAATTTTCATTTTTGGGTCTAGTATCCCTTTAATGTACGGATGTATAAATGGTTTTATTTGATCCCTGTAAAGCAATAATCACAATGCCTTCAATTTATAATCTCATGTCCCGTCCAGCATTTGTTTGTTGGTGATTATCGTGTTTCTGTCCATCAGTTGGTGAAGCTATGCAGCGGTATGATCGAAGCAGGTCGTGCGTACATCAGTGCCAATAAACTCTTCATCAACGGCATTCGAGACTTGTCTCACCACTGCAAAAAAGAGGAGATGATCTCAGTAAGTTTCCCAGAAAGGTTTTTACTTTGCAAATGACTCCGGTAATAGGAAGACTTTCATGAGCTGTGTTGATTTTTCGATTATTTGTTTCATTTCAGGAATGTCTTGAAAAATGTGGCGGGAGCCTTCAGGAAATTGTCAACTATCACATGGTAAGACATGTTTTCCCCAGACTCACTCTGCATGGCCACATATCCCATAACCAACACATGCACACAATTCAGTCAGAGGCCATAATGATTCATCATGTGTTATCATAACCTGGCGAGGCCTGTAGTTCTCTCATGGGTGTTTTTATTGTGAAACCATATTACGTGTGCCATTGGGCGTAACTCAATCCGGAGAACATGGATCTCGTTACATGGGGTGTTTCACATCATATGTGGTTGATATATATTTCTTTTTTTCACATGCCACCCAAAAGCAATTTGCAGAATCATAAAAGTGCACAGGCCTGTGTTGGGTTTTAAATGTTTGACCTTTCTGCCACTTTTATTGAGAAGTATAACTCGGACAGGAAATGTTTAGGAACTACAGGTGAAATGGGAATCGGAAATGTTGCATGCTGGATTCGAACTTGCGTTCGTCTCATGAGCACCACAGATCAATGTAAAGTGGTTTGTACTTGTGAAACTATTCTTTTTAGTGGGTGACTAATCACATATATTGGTTAATCTGAGACAGAGTACGTCATCGTGCATGAGTTTCGGGGTGTTTTCCTGTTCTTGAGGACAAGTAATTGGAAACAGAGACAGAGTGGCAATCAGTGTGCAAAGCTCAACAAGTCTCCTGTTACCACAGCCACCTTCACTTTTAAAGAAAGAGGAAATACCAGGACTGTGGAATAAAGGACTTGTGGCTTATTAGTTGTCAGCCAAAGACTGCTGATCCCTTCCTGCTTGTAGCATCAGCAGCATTTGAACAGAAAGTTCGACAGTTCCTTTAGTTTCTTTGACATTCTCGCTGCTTTTATGGATAATCAGACGGTTTATTCTTGAGATATTCTCCGTTCTCTGAGCATACAAGCACTGATCCTTCTGGTTCACGCTGTTGTGTAGTTTATTAAAAGTTTATTCATTCGGAACGTGTCGCGTGTCCATATTGCGCCAAAACGTGACACTGCACTCTCTTGGGTCCGCAGCAACACACGGCCACACGTGAAGTCGATCGTATGAACGGTTCTCGACATAATAAAAATACTAAAAAACAGACAGACACAGAGATTCCTGCCTTTATTACACCATGTCTACACCGAACGCGACAAAGCATTCAAATCATTTGCAATTTGTGTCAGAACGTCGTAAATAGAACGCAGCAGCAGTTTACTGTCGGGAAGTTTTCAGCCGCATCTTTCGTCGTGCCTCACTTAAATTTTTCATCTAATATTTGTATTTGTATTTTATTTGTGTTTTATTTCAGCTTCAACAAAGCAACGAAAAAGATTTTTAATACTCAACCGTTTTCGTTAACAATAGCAACGCTGCTTCTTGATTGTTACACACATTCTTACACAGCTGTCTGTCTGATGAAAAAACATTAATTCATTTCAGTTCATCTTGTTCCTGTCCTCTCCTGTTTTTCTCTGGTCAAAGCCATTAACCTGCCACTCTATAAATCTGAAGCCTGGCCATTTTACTCTGGATCTAATCTGCCTGCCTCATCAATCCAGGACGCCCATCGCTGCCAAGTCCCTGGACGCTGGGAATCAATGCGTTTAGATTGTCTTGGGCAGATTGATTGATTTATTTTCTTATAAAAATTCATTGACACTTTGCGTTTTTTGTCTGTTATACTTAATCAAATAGTCATATGCTGCAGACCAATAATAATAGCATGTTAATGTCGTTTTTTTTGCCATTTTTCTACTTTTGTCACAGTGCCAATGCAGGATTGAAGATTCATTTGGTGCTCTTGTAGCACGATAACAAGGTGTAAATCTATCGTATTTACAGTAATTGAATGAAAGCCTGCGTGTCTTTTGATTAGGCAGTCCTTTTTTACAGTTTATTGAGTTGTAGGAATCCAGGCAGTCTTAAATTGAACAAACCTGTCAAAGTGACACCTTACTACCTCCCCACTGAGTGTAATTACTGATGTTATGTGTTTGGCAGTGAGGAGTGTAAAAAGAGGCCACAGAAATGAGGGAATGAGTGATGAGAGAACGTTTTTCACTTCTGTTATAAAGGTGAGAACAGGAAAGGTGTCATACCTGCAGAAGCTGTTTTATATTGAATGACTGACAACTTCTACATTGATATAAGATTAATTTCTGGGTAGATTTATCTTTGCAAGCCACTTTTTGAATATGCACACATCAGACTCTGTGCCTCAAGACGCATTGCACCAAGTTTGTCACCAATGACATCAATGTCACTGTCTATGCAGTAGGTTCATGTCCTGTAAATATAGATTTTAGTTTTTTCTGACTCCAAGTAAAATTGGGATATTCCATATTTCAGTGTTTAGTGGAATAAGGCTCTTGTTAGTGCGTGTGTTTGTCTCTACTGATTCACAAAATTAGGTACAAAAGCAGAAAGGTACAAAAGCTGTCACTGGTGGTACCTTTTCAAAAGGTACACTTTTGTACCTTTTAGATACTAATATGTACACTTTAGGTGCTTATATGTATCTTTAAGGTACCAATATGGATTCTTTAGGTACAAAGGTGTTCCTTTTGAAAAGATAATGCACCAGTGACTGCTTTTGTACCTTTTTTTCTGAGAGTGTAGGGAATGGAATGAGAGACAGATTTGCATGTGTGAGATATGAATAAAAAATAATGCTTTTAAATGTTATATTTCATCATTAGAGCTGTTTCTCTATGTGCATTCTTTTCTGTTTTTGTGCATCTGTGAAACTTCATCAGTTGCTGGCTAAAGTTCAAAGTACTTAAATGCCCAAGTATAGATCAGATTGCTCTTGTTCTTGCTTCGTCCCTTTTGTCAAGGATGAATCGTGAGGTGCATGTGTGTGGACTTAAGCCAGCCAGGTATCCCAGAATGCATCAACCAGCAAACGGCAATGATGCAGGAGAAAACCCATATCATTTTCAAAATACTACTGTCACTGTGGCTTAGTGCAGCTGAAGACTGTAGTTGACTTATACATTTTTAAATTATAAATTCATGCATTTAGCAGACTCTTTTATGCAAAGCGACTTACAGTGCATTCAGGCTATCAATTTTGACCTATCATGTGTTCCCGGGGAATCAAACCCCCAACCTTGCAAGTTGAAGTTCTAGCTGTCATGCAACATTCACTGCAGTTCCTAGTTCCCTTTGAGCACATCAACTTAGCATTTTACCTCCTGCTAAAATCTCCAGAGCGCTATTATTGCTGCATTATGTAACATGCACATTTCCAGAAGTAAGAATCGGCTAATACTCTTTAATCGTTTCAAGATTTCCATTTTTTTGCTTTACCACAACTGAAACCCAGTTTAATTTCTTTCCGCTTGAAAGCAACACAAAACCCTTTGACCGGCGTTATTGATCTTGTTCTCTTCCTGTAATGTCTCAGCATGCTTTCTGCAACACATTTTTTGAATTAAACTAGTTTAAGTATACAGTTCATGAACGGCCCAGCCATTTGGCAGCCGGGTTCTGTAAAGTGGTCTCGTATGGAACTTTTTATTTAATTTTTTTTACACAGGAAGTCAAAAGCTGAGCAGGCAGTTCAGAGTCACATGCAGACCATTCCTGCAGCTCGCAGCCAAGTGCTGAACTTGTCTTCCTCCAAAGCGTGTCACTTCCATCAGCGCTCCAAAGAAAAGGAGGTTACCGTCTGATGTTCCTCCTGACAGTTTGGAACATTTGAACGGGATTGTTCGCTTTTCTCTTCAGCCTTTTTTTGTTTACAGTAGGTGTTCCTTTCAATGATGGACTTTTAGAACAAAGTAAAACAAACTAACTTTAAAACTAATTTTTTTATCTTTTTAACTAGGATGTTAAATTTTACTACTAAGTTCTAACATTCAAACTTAGCTGGCAGCTCCAGTAGTAATGAAAATATTTATTTCCAACTCTGAAACTAGCGTTGCTGTGAAGCTGCTGCGTTTGTTGATTGCAGCGTAAAGCTTTTCCTCTAGTCTCGTTCTGCTGACATCATGTATGACCCCGGCGCTGACATGCCTTCATTCTTACAACCTTCCTCACTCGCATGACCACCAGGGCTTGCCTTGAGTCCATGAGCTGTGTTTGTTTGCCTGTCGTGACATGGATGATGCCACTGTTTCCCAACACCCACCCTGTGTGATGTGTCTGTGACCTATGTAACCTTTGACCTGCAGTCGCCCATCAACACCGACCATGAGAGAGTTGGAGATGGGTCTGGGGCGCTGGTGCGGTGTTTTGGGTTAACAGACACAGACCTGCTACTGCTCTGTCATCTGCTGGTGGTTTGAGAGAAGTTCACCCTTAATATTCAGCTAGCCTACACCCAGACTGGTCTTATGTTTCAAAGCCTTTGGGTGTGATACTAAAGTGGTACACACAAAGTGGTCTTCCTCTAGGGGATATATATATATATATATATATATATATATATATATATATATATATATATATATATATATATATATATATATATATATATATATAGTATTTTTTTATTATTTTGGCATTAATCAAACATCATTTGTACACTTGTTTACATTTTTTATTTTATTTTAATATCTTCAATAAATGAAAAGGATTCCTACAGCAATCTCTATACAAAATTAGCTGTAGTGCATTCACTGATCAAACATACTAATATTGTGAAATATTACTACAATAATAAAAAAAAAAGCTTTAAATTATTCCTGTGATGGCAAATCTGAATTTTCAGCATCATTTCTCCGGTCTTCAGTCATTATCCTTTTTAAATTATTCTAATATGAAACATTTCTGATCATTATCAATGTTGAAAACAGTGCTGCTTCATATTTTTGTGGAAACCGTGACATTCTTTCATTAATTGAAAGTTCAGAAGAAAAGCTTAATCAGTTTTTAATGTGTCATTGCTGAATAAAACTACAAATTTTAAGAAAAAAACCTTACTGACCCCAAACATTTGAACAGTATAGTATATGTACAGTGCTGTCAATTTTCATTCATCCCAGTGACTTGAGTCTTTTGAATCTGTTTACTAAAAATTCAGCATTAGATTTGTTCAATTTGTTCAGTTGCTATTCCTGCAATATGCATTGCTTTGCCAGTAGGTGGCGACAAGCGAGTGTCTTTTAGCATTATACGTTTCAGAGTCATTGAATTGTTCACAAGACTGAATCATGAACAAGATCACATGCTGAACTGAACAACTGAATGATTTTAAATTTGTCGACCAGTTATGTGTCCCTGTTGATTTTTTTTTGTTTGTTTAGAGATGTTTTTAAATCTCATTCAGCAAAGGAGGTATATTGGTCACATGCTTTAAAAGGGAGAGGAGTTTGTGTACAGTTTGAGTCAAAGCAGTGAGTAAGAATGAATGAACAGTTTGTTCACTTAAAGAGCCAGTAAGATGAAAATAATGTTAGATGTTTATAAGTCCTGTACATTAGGTTTAAATCCATCCAAGGTTAAAAAACATTGTCATTTTGTCAAAATATCATTTTAAAATTACCTCAATTCTCAGAGATCCCCAAACGGTTCGCGCGAAGCTGTTCAAAAGATTCAGTTTTCTTAAACCCCACCTTTCGGTAGCATACTGTGTTCTGATTGGTCAACTGACATAGGTTTGATTGGTTGTTCCGCACACAACTTCATGGTAAACTATGCGTCAGCATCTGTTTGGGGTGAATTAGGTCTTATTCCTCTCATTGCGAAGCAAACAGTAAAATAAAAAACTTGAACAGTCTCGCTGCTTTTTCTTCTGTGTGGGTGTATTCAAGCCACGCGCTTCAGTTTGAATCTGAATAGCGTGTTCAGCGCGGGGGCGTGGTCACATTTGATATAATGAAGGGAGACGTGAAAAACAGACATCACATTATTTTCATATGGATTACTTTATCACAGAATATCTGTTTTCGACAGCACTTGTTTAGTTTTAAAGTAGACATGTCAAGCTTTCTATAGACATCTCTCTCATGTATCTTCGTTAAGTATTCACGGAGTTACACTTCATTTTAATGACGTGTTTGTAAATGACGATCAGCGCAGACAGGCTGCAGACAGCACACATACTGATAAGACACTCGGGAGAAAACAGACACATAACTTCATAATCATACTTCGCGTTGTGATTCGGAGATGCTTGTTGGTCTAAATAAAGTTGGTAATGAACCCTCTTTTATGGCCAAACGCTTTGAAAATCCCGCCTTGTACTCACCGAGATTAGAAAAGCAGTCATCAGTGAAATGTTGTGAACCGAACAAAAGGGATTTGTTGTACTGCTCTGGTATTGTGGTAAAAATGAATATTAGCCATTGGTTCTTCTGATCTTCATTCTTTGGCAGTGAAAATAAAACAAACTTGCCTTTACAATTAAAAACACACTGTCTCCTCGACATGATGCTGTCACACTAACCAGAGCGTTTGTGTGGGGGGGGGGCAGGTCAGAGTTACGTTTCTCTCAAGACGGTAGGCGGAGATTATTTTGCAAAGTGCTCCTAGTGACGTACATAGAGATGGGCAAAAGATTTGAAATCTATAGCGACTCGTTTCAGCGATTCAGAGTCGACTCCTTACTTTAGAAGCCAATAACTTTAGAAATCGTGTACTTTTTGGTTGAATTATTTACACATTGTTTACACTGATGGACAGCTACATCATACACTGTAATACAGATAATTTTTTATTTCCCATCTGTGTGGCTCTTTAAAAGATTTGCTCACAAAGGACACCTACTATAACAAGTTAGAAAACATCTGGGACCACCTGTTTCCATTGCCCCCTGTTTTATGCAAATCCTGTTCTGCCAACTCAGTATTTTTCTGTTTGATGCTGATACATTTGTTTTCCTGTCGTATCTTTTACAGATCCTGTTTGACCAGGCCCAGAGATCCGTAAAGCAACAGTTGCACAATTTTGTGAAGGAGTGAGTCTTTTTATTCTTTCTCCTGCACTTGTTTCTGTTTTCTCCCGTTTCCCTACACTCTGTGATGTGCTCGTCTTACTCTGCAATATGTGTCTGTATGTGACAATACACAGGGATGTTCGAAAGTTTAAAGAGACGAAGAAGCAGTTTGATAAGGTGCGGGAGGATATGGAGATCGCCCAGGTGAAGAACGCACAGGCGCCTCGTAACAAACCTCATGAGGTGGAGGAGGCCACCAGCGCCCTCATCACGACCCGGAAGTGCTTCCGACACCTCGCCCTGGACTATGTGTTGCAGGTATTTCAATAATAAAAGTGATAGTCCACCCAAAAATGTACATTCTGTCATCATTTACTCAACCTTAAGTTTAAACATAAAAGAAGATATTTTGACGAAAGTTGGCAACCAAATAGTTGATGGTCCCCATAGGCTTCCATACTATGGCAAAAATACCAACTGTATTCAAAATATCTTAAAAGTTTCTTCCAAAAAAAAAATCATTTTTGGATTATAGAAGTCAATAAAATGACATTTCAAACAAAATGTGGAAAATCTCAGAAATGAAATCAAGGACATTTTAAAGAGACCGTTCACCCAAAAATAAATATTGTCATCATCTAATCACCCTCATGTCGTTCCCAGTTTTGGTGTGTTTTGGACCCCACTGACTTTCATCAGCTGTGTCCCAAATTACGCACTATACACTATGCACTCATACACTGTGTACTTATGAACTATGTATACGTCAATGTAGTTTCTGAATTATATGGTTTATTTTGTCATTCCTAAGCTACTTTTACACAACAACGTTGTAGTCAAAAAAATTTGCATTTACACGTAATCCACGCAAACATCCAAAAACTATTTATTGCGTATGCCAGGCCAGTAGTTGGCGCTGTCACCTTGTTAGTAAACAGCACCTGTAGGGAAGTGACGATTATATGATGCGTCTCCGCTGTTGGTTGTAATATTGGTGAAGTAAATCCACACTTTGCTGAAGAAACGTTAGCAAACTCTTGAGCGGCAACAACAGTACCATGTACTCCGCTATTGTTGTGTATGTTTGTTCGCACTTGCCTTTAAAATCAACACGTTCTGCAAATGTCTACATACCTAACACTTACTACACACACACATGACGTTACCATTTTCAAAGGTTCCTGTATTGGGTGTTTAAACAGAAACGATAACAGAGATGTTTTCAAAACTATGCGTTTTCAGTCCCCAAAACGCTGTTGTCATGTAAATGAACAGTCAAAATGATTTTGGCTGAAAAAGCTGTGCCAGTTGAGTGCATGAAGTGTCCAACATGCCACACTTTGTTTTTTTGGTTATGTGCATCATCCAGGTATTTAAAGTGCACTTCTTCTTTTAAAATTTTCAGTGTGAATGCACTTACTTACACCATTTATACTACAATTCGTCATAGAATTGGTGGGAGTGACCTGACGGATCGGACCTGACTGCTCCTCTTCCCATCTTTAGCTCTCATTTCACAGTATAACGTAAACGCCTCTTTTGGTACTCTACGGCCCTTGTATCCCTCATATCCTGTGACGGCTGTGATTTTATGATTTTTCCCCATTTTAGTGACCATTAATGTTCTGTTTTCAGAGAAGTCGGTTCAGTTGGGAAGATTGCTGTAGTGGCTATGCTATTTTGGTTAAGTGACTCAAGGCTGTTTTGGTAAAAACAGTTCAAAATGGTGTGCTTTTTATTTGTTATATAGAGACATGGCCAGTAGCCATTACATTGTGTCACAAGCTTAATATCTGAAATAATTTTATGAAGTTTTATGAAGCTGTTAAATAGTTAATGTTAATGGCTAAGGACACGGCTGTAGTGTAATAACCACTGTGTGGAGCAGGGTCATGTGTGATCTTTGTGTCATAAGCTTACCGCTGAAATAGCTGAAATGGCTTAGTTGGCAAGCAACCAAAGGTTGTAGGTTTGAATCTCAGGAAACTTTGTTAAAAGCACCTACTAATGACTAATGTGCTTTTCTCTTGATATCTTTCTCAGATCAATGTTCTTCAGGCCAAAAAGAAATTTGAAATTTTGGATTCGGTGAGTGGGTTGCTATGCCATGATGAAGCAGCGTTCTCCTCCAGTGTAGTTTTCTGATCTCTTCCTGTCCTCCACAGATGCTGTCGTTCATGCAGGCTCAGTACAGTCTCTTCCAGCAGGGCTTCAACATCTTAGACGAGGTCGACCCCTACATGAAGAAGCTGGCTGCTGAGGTGAGATCCACATACACATCTGCTTCTCCAGGATCAGCCTCTCATTACCTGGCGCTCATTAGTGCCCTCGACACCTGCGTCTAATGCAGGACATGTGCTGACGAGCCCCAGGCTCCACATGAACACAGGCCTAATGACTGAACATGAGGGATGATGTCTATCTTTGAGGTTGACAGGGACAGTCCATCTGTCTGAGACAGGCCTGAAGATAAACTGAAAATAAAGTTCACCTCAATTACTCCAGTCTTCAGTGTCACATGATCCTGCAGAAATCATTCTGATATGCCGATTTATTATCAGTGCTGGAGACTTCATGTTTTTTTTTTAGGAACCTGTAATACTTTTTTGAATAAAACATTAAAAAGAAGAGCATTTATTTAAAATAGGAATTTTCTTACAATATACACTACAGTTCAAAAGTTTGGGGTCAGTAATTTTTTATCTTTTATTTTTTTTTAAAGAAATTAAAACTTTTATTCAGCAAGGATGTTAAATTGTTAAGAAGTGATAGCAAATATTTATATTGTTCTTCATCAAAGAATCCAAAAAAAAAGAAAAAATTGCCAACATTAATAATTCTAATAATAAATCAGCATATTAGAATGATTTCTTAAAGATCATGTGACGCTTTATACTGGAGTGATGGCTGATGGAAATTCAGCTTTGCATCACAGAAATACATTATTTTTTAAAGAATATTAAAATATAAACCAAGTTTTTTAAACTGTAATAACATTTAGCAAAATTACAGTTTTTTACTGTATTTTGGATCAAATATATGTCTTGATGAGTATAAGACACTTCTTTAAAAAAAACTTTAAAGTCTTACTGTATATTTTATTAATAACCCACTCAGCATTTTTGCTCATGTAATCAGCACCATTATAATGTAATATAATACAATACTAAATATTGTAATATAATATATAATAATGAATAAGAATTGCGCTCTAGTATATATTGTTGTGCCATACCACGTTATCAAAGCTAAATGTGTTGCTAATGAGGTTTAATGAGGTTGTCTTTAATAGAGAAAGACCATTGACTTTTGACCATTATTTTCATCTGTATTCACACTTTTTAACTTATTGTGTTATTGCTTCTTTAATATAAGGTTAATTAATAAACGGCTTAATAGTGAGTCTCTAAAGAACAGGACTCAATAATGGTATTTACAAAAGCAAATTATTTATGTATTTTGGATTATTATTATTATTATAATAAAATTAACAATAATAAATATCATTTATAATTACAAATACAATGTAAATAATTATTATAATAAATACGTATAGTCTTTTAAAACAAGCATTTACTTCTTGATGTCAAAATCATCTCTATCAATATCACAAAATACCTAAACACATTACATACACACACTCACAGGCCACTTTATTAGGTACACCTGTTCAAACACAAATGGCTGATCTACTGGAGAATAAAATCAGTCCTTTTGGGAAAAAAAATCTACATAATATAAATATAACGAAAAAATAGTCTATATATAATAAAAAATATATAGTGTTGAAAAAGAAATCACACAGAAACTGCTAGTAAAACGGCAAATAACACATTGAATGAATCATGACTCTTTGAAATAGAAAGACTGGAATAGTATTTTCTTGTAAACGTATTCCAATAATCTTTGCTTTATTGACAACTTTAACAAAGTTGATTGTCCTTGTGTTTCAGCTGGATCAGCTGGTCATAGACTCAGCGATGGAGAAGCGAGAGATGGAGCACAAACACGCCACCATACAGCAAAGAGTGAGAACATCATCTGTGTCCATTCCCATCTCCTTCCTCGTCTTCAAAATCTTTTCTTTCATCTTCCCCCTTTGACCTTGTCACTCTCTTCTGTGCTGTGTCTCTTTCTCCACCTCTTTTCCTAACGGTCTCTGTTCTTTTGTTTCTTTGATGGCTGGAATTAATTTCACATCACCCATTAGATGGAAAGTTTCCTCTCAAAACCCGTGTCCCGTACGGTCCTCCCACCTCAGGTCCTCAACTGAATCTGGTTCATCGGATCTAGATGTGACTACTGAAACAATAACCCTAAAATAAAAAGTGGAAGGAAGTAGTTTTCTGTTGAGAGTGACATTATTTCTTCTGTCAGGTTTAGATATATTGTCCTACCGCTCAACCTCAGCGTGTCTGAACTCGATAACAGTTCTAGAAGAAACACTCTTGCTTCATGTGCTAGTGCTTCAGCTACAGATGTTCAACTCCATTTGTGTCGTATGTTTGTTTAAAGTGCTTCATCACCATATCAGTAAAGGATGAGGTCCTGTCCTGTTCAGACACACACACACACACACACACACACACACACACACACACACACACGCTCTCTAACGTCCATCTGCTAGCACATTGCAAGCCAGCAGGGCTTCACTGCCAACAGATCCGGGCCAGAAACAGTCTGACTTCTCCCTGTGACCCTGAGTCTTTGTCTTTGTTCAGATTCCAGTATTGATAAGGAGTTTCTGGACAAAAGCATCTTTATTTTTCCCGGTGTGTTTAAAATGAATCTGATTTGGGTGAAGGTGTAAACTAATTCTACAAACCGTATATACACCTGATGCTCATGATATCTTTGTGGCATCGCTGGGACTATTTGCATTGATCAGAGACGATCATCTGGACATGGCAGTTTCTCATTAATGATCATAACTAATGTGCCCAATCAAGCAGGATGATGGATGTGTGTTGTAGATGTCAGGTGCCGTTGTTTGTGAATAAATGCATGCAGCACGACTGAAAAACAAGCAATTAATGTGACTTTCTCTCTCTTTTTCCTCACTGTCTGATGTTGTGGTGCCGCTTATATCAAGACTTTGATGCAGGTGAGACAATTATATGCTTACATTTTTGTGCATGTTTGAGTTGAAAAACCTTCCTACATTTTGTATTCCTGCATTTTGTGGATGCTTTTATAAATGTTTACCTTTAGGTTAGATTATACGTTTTTTTTCTTGCTAGAATCAAAGTCTACAGCTACAACAGAAACACATCATGCTTTCCTTCTCGGCCCGGCATCCTGTTGTCTGTCAACAAATGTGTTTTTAAAAGGTGGTTCAGTCAGCCTTAGGGATAGATTGATTGATTAATGATGGATTAATAATTGCTCTTTTAAATGCCCCATTTGCTGTATTCAGTGTGAGTGTGTGTAGGAGGGGAAGTAAGGGACAGCATAAACTCACATGGACAGCACAGCGTTTATCACATTCATTGCTTTTAGTGACAATAAAACCAAATCGTTTTCCGTAGAACATACATTTTCAGAGCAGCTGGTATCTGTTTGATTCATGTTTTAGACCTTTATACAGCATTATTGTGGATTAACTTTGGTTCATGTGCAATTTTAGGAGAACATGTCCAAGTCACGTGAGGCCGAACCTGTCTCCTCGGGCGCTAGCTTTTGTGTCACACGGGACACTGAGGAATTTTATCTCAGCTGAGCTTTAAGAGGCTTATGCAGATCTGATCAAAGCCAAAAAGCATTTTCCATGATTGTTCCTTTTTCTGCATGTAGAACCAAAGAGTGGTGTTTCAAATGCGAGTTTATACACTTAAAGTCTTAGTTAACTCCTATTTCATTGTGAGTAAAAGATGGTAATAATGAAATAGGAAAATGTGCAATAATGTATCACAAAATGAGTTTTGATGTCGTTCTCTCTAAGACACGCGTGTTCACCTCACATCTCTCGGTCTTGTCCAGTCTGTACTCATATCCCAAACTAATCAATCGATAGAAACTTGGATAGGAGTATTTTAACTTCTTCAAAATGGTACAACTGTTCTGATTTCATCATAAAGGAAAACCGCTTTATTACCCTCATAATGCATTCAAAAGCTGCATACAGATTTGGCATTTCCAGTTTTATTTGGACACGGTGGAAATGAAACGTATAAAACAGTCATAAATTAATATTTTTTTAATTAAAAAAATATATTAATTTCTAAAACTATATTGTGTCTGTGCAATAGCATATCACTAATGTGTGAATGGGAAAATTTTTTAAAAGTTTTCAAATGTTACTGTTATTGCCATGTTATTACAACATTACCCTCCTTTTATTAAAGGGATACTCCACCGTGTTTTCATATTAAACTATGTTTTTCCCTTACCTAAGACGAGTTGATACATACCTCTCTCGTCTCAGTGCGTGCACTCAATCACTTTGGCGCGCGGTGACACTTTGAAAGCACTTAGCTTAGCCCATTCATTCAATATGGGCCAAGCAGAGAAACTACCAAACACCTCCACGTTTTCCCTATTTAAATACAGTTACTCGCGTAGTGTAACTCGACCTAGGACGGTAACACAAAACAAAACGTTGCGCTTTTCTAAGCGTGTAAAATAGATAACTATATTGTGTGGTGGAATACCATGGCAAGTGCTTGTAAGCACTTCATCTTGGCGCAGTAATATCTATAGCAGTCATTCTATTCTACATCACTCACCGGTCAAATAAGGCTTTGACAGACGCCAAAAAAAAAAGATCAATGCAGAAAAACCCCTGGATTGGTTTTATAACTTTGGACAGAATGTTGATCCGGCCATCGCGTATATTCAGCGCACATAAGGTAAACACTTTGCAAACGTTTTTTTAGAGAAATAAAAACAGGTTGACGAATCGATGCGCATATTTTGCATCAACTTATTTTTTGCGTCGACGTCATCGATGACCTCGACGCTTTGTCCCAACCCTACTAGGAACCCAAGTGCAAGCCACTTCACAGACACATAGTTTCGAGTTCTGAGTTAACACAATCAGAGTGGAAAAATACGGGATATTTTACAGGAAAATACTAAAACAGGTGAGCCAGCACCGCTGCAACTTTGTGCATAAAAAGACAGTATAACGTATCAGGAACATAATTACTGATTATAATGACAGTAAAAGTCATTATAATCAGTAATTATGTTCCCACTGGATGCAACAAATGCCTCGTCTGTAAAGGGTTTTATTGGTGTTGTCTCATCGCAGTGGGACACGGCGTCACAGTATGTTGGGTGTAACACTTCATCACATGCTTGAGGCATTCGGCCAATCACAATGCACTGGATTGCTGGCCAATCAGAGCACACCTCGCTTTTCAGAACGATGAGCTTTGTAAAAAAACGACATGTTTCAGAAGGCGGGGCATAGAGGAGCAACAGTAATGTACAGTGTGCAGGAAAATAATGTTTGTTTTTTTTTGTTTGTTTGCACATTGCATTACACCGAATACACCAAATAATGTTCTTTTTAGCAACGTCATATGACCCCTTTAATACCTTAATTTTATTCCAGGGTCAAAATGCACCTGAATGCATTATGAGGGTTTAAAAGACTGAAAAGACATTCCTGACAGGAAAAACAGGCAAAGTCTGGCATAATCTTTTATTATTATTTCTGACAATGTTTATGATATATTCAAAATATTTGAATCCGAGTCCTTAGGTAGAAGTGAAAGGGCTCCAGGTGGGTCAGTGAAGAGACTCTGGAGTCAGCCGAGGTCTGGAAGTGTGTCTGTGTGGGCACTTTGCCTGTTTCTGCCCTGGCCAACACAGTTAAACATGGCAGATGGCAGAGACCCGGAGCTTAGGGAGGGCAAGAGGTGGCGCGCCAAAAACATGGACAAATTAGTGCCACCAACTGTCCCGAACAGGAGGAGCTTGTGCGCGCACGTGTGAGTGTTATTGTCTGCAGACCAAGAGTGTTATTTAGAACATGACTTGCACATGAATCGGACCTCCTGTTTCTGTAACACCAACACGATTTAAGAGGGCAACATGAGGTAAACATTTACATGACCAAATCTGGAAGGAGCGTCAGCAGAGCCTTTAAATGTGTTACACTGTTCTGTCATTATTTACCCAAATACTGTTGTAAGCCCATATGTTTTTTTTCTCACATGCAACAAAAAATGTTTTGAAGATTATCCAAGCTGATTGCTAGCTGATTTATTTGGTTTTCTGAAGCCACATGATTGCTTTAAAGAGGAAAAGACCTGAATAGACTTACAGTATATTAATGGTATAAAAGCATACAGCAAAATCTTAATAAAATAAATGTCATAATGAAAAAGAGGCATAATAAAAGTCTTAATTTTTAGAGCGAAAATGTAAAGTGTAATATAATCTAATTACAAGCACTTAATTTTTGGAATCTGATGAGATAGTCCAGATTACATGTAATCAGTTATTGAATATATCTGTGTCACCAGTAGCATCCCAGCACAGTCACTGTCAAAGTCAGTTTTGCATGGACAAACTCTTTACAAAATTCAAATATATGTAGTTCCAGACTTTTTTGTTCGATGATATGAAAACAGTCTGTGAATGCGGCCAGCTGTGATTCCTGAGCAATGTGGAGGGCGGAAACATCCTGTTGATTTATCAAATGATTTATCTGCAGAGAGATGCCTAAACAGTGTCTCTCTCCCTCGTCCAGTGACAGAGTTACGATCTCTCTGTCCCACCACCTCCTCGTGTTGCATCTGTCATTCGTAACACCTGCACACACACTAACTCACTCCTCTCACACTGGTCTATTATTCTCGACTAACCCTCTTGTGGCACCCTTGGGGTTTTCCTTGCTCGGTCTTTCACTGAGTCTCAGTGTGTCTCAGACTCAGCTGCGCTATAGGTGGCTTTATGAGCATGCAGTGCTAATGTGGAGCACAGAACTGCATGAATGAAAGGCTGAACCAGATTGCATATTGTTTCACGAGGTACAGTGTGCGAGAATGTGAGCAATTTTGTTTTCAAAGATTTGTTACTCGCAAATGTTGCAGGTTCACTTTAATGCGTTTATCTCAAACCAGTTCTCACAGGATGAAAAGGAGTAATCTTAGAATTCTACTTCAAAACATGTGCAAATATTCACACACACACAAAAAATCCTCCAACAATTTACTGACCTTGACATGCAAGGTTCAAATCATCTTCTTGTCACACTTCTTGTTTCTTGTCACAAACATACACACACACACACACATATATTGAAATTACATATTTATATATGTGTGCGTGTGTGATATTTCCAATGTATTTTCTATTTAGTATATTTAAAATATATTTTTTCATATAATTTTACATTGTATTTGTAATAATTTGTGTTGCAGTTCTTTAGTAATTGAGGTTCATTCAGTAAATTGAGGTGTAGTGACGTCATCATGGAATCTATAAGGGCATTTTATCTTATTCCGTTTAGATTATCTATAATTATTGATTATCTTAATAATGCAGGAGTGATGGACCGGCTGAAACTGCTACTCGTCAGAGAGTGTGAGAGCTGGAGGAAAGATGCTTCCCGGAGGGGGCATAACGTTTGCTTGATTAAACAGCAAGGGTCTTGCATACTGTCAGACAGATGGACGGGGCCTTTCAAAAAGCGACTCTCGCGACTGGGGAGCGCGCTTGAGTTTAAAGGAGAACACCGCGCGCTCGTAAATCCGCGAATGACGCGGTGAAATAACGTTTGGGCTCGGCTCTCTGACTGAGGTCAGGCAGAGCACATACATCGACAGCTGTATGCTAATCGTGTGAATACTGAGCAGTAGAAGCGAGATGCACGCGCCCGCTGGTGGCATTCGCCTTTCGCTCGCGCTCGAGTGAAGAAGAGCGCACGAGATCAATGAAGCGCGTGCCTTTGACTTTGATGTGAGATGACTTGACTGTAGGGTGAACAAAGTGCTTGTTTCTCCGTTACTGATGCTTCTGGATAAACCGTTTTTAAAGATGAAGATATTCGGGAGGTTGAAGTATACTTTGGTGAGTTTGAATACGCTTTTTGTGTATGTTAACACAAACTGGAGAGAAATTATTTTTTACATGTAACCTACTGCATTAACTTGTGTTGCTTCTGTGACCTCTTATTTGTACCTTTTCAGTATATTTCATGTATTATTTAGTGAAGGTTTATTTACTATTTTACTAATTGTTATTATTGCTAGTACAATATGTATATCATTATTTATTTATATTTTGTAGAGGTCTTCAATTTAAGGCCAAGAATCCCTTAGCCTCCTATGAAACTGATCGTTGCAAATTAAACACTTTTATAGTACCATACTAAATATGTACTTAATACAATAAAGATATACTTTATGATGCTTACATTGCAAAGGTATTAAAATCATCATTGTTGATGTTTAGAGTCATATGCATTTCATTTATTTATTTATTTTTTACTGAAGACATTTCCTTTTTATTTCCTTTTTTAAAATGAAATATTTATCTGTAAATGTATATGCATATTGTATTGGTAAAACAATATATGCGTTTCATTTTATATTAATAAAATTATATACAAAATATCAATTGTAAATTAATTTGAAAATGTATTTTAAATGTTACCGTAAAGTATTTTATTTAAAGGGATAGTTCACCTTCAGTTGCTGGTCCCCATTGACTATTATATATATATATATATATATATATAAACACACACAATGGAAGTCAGTGGGGAGCAGCAACTGAAGGTGAACAGTCCCTTTAGGGTTTTTATTGTATCAGTTTTTATACTTTTTTTTCCCTGTTAGTACAATAAATACTAATATAATTTTTGTTGAGCTTGCCCAGTATTTTGGAACCGAGTGGCCTCTTTTCATTATTTATTTTTTGTTCATATCATTTTGATGATGAATGATCTTGAAATATGATTCATCGAGCTGTATTTGTTGTTTCTGTGCGTGTTTGTGACCAGGGCACAAAACTCGGAACCATTGGAACGTCAGTGTCATTGATGTTGGAGGAGAATGATTCATTCAGCTTTTACAAACGCATCTAACATGTCAGTCTCAGCATATAGATGTAATATAGATATATAACATTGGGATATAGATGGTATAGAGGCTGCCGGTCATTATTGATTGAAATGAGAGGGACTGGATTGGCTGCTGTGGTCATGAGGGTTGTGTTTTGACTGATAGGGATTACGTTTGGTCTTTTGTCTGTCATGCAGAAGACTTAACAGAAGAATAAGGGTCTCAGTACTGACCGACAAGGGCGAGAGAAAGAGTCCTGATTTTGTGTGTGCTGCTGACCTGAGGGAATTGCTTAGAGCTGCTCTGTTTCTTGCATGACAGGATTTTGCATACGATGACTCCAAAGTGGAATTCAATGTTGATGCTCCTAATGGTGTGGTGATGGAGGGATACCTGTTCAAGAGGGCGAGCAATGCTTTCAAGACATGGAACAGGTACCAACAGGCTCAACTGTCCATGTGTCTTCTTTTTCTGGAGAAAATCTGATATTGAGTTTGTTTTCTTCTTCTACCAGGCGATGGTTTTCGATACAGAACAGTCAATTAGTCTATCAGAAGCGACTTAAAGTAGGTGGTTCAACTTTTTCTGATTCACTTTTTTCTACTCATTTCAAGCTCTGTAAATGATTGTTGTGATCCGACGTTGCAATCTGCTGTGTGTTGTAGGACTCTTTGACTGTGGTTGTGGAGGATCTGCGGCTTTGCTCTGTGAAGCCGTGTGAGGACATTGAGAGAAGGTTCTGTTTTGAAGTGGTGTCACCTACAAAGTGAGTACTGTGTCACATGTGCTGTGTGTTTGTGTGTGTGTGTGTGTGTGTACAGTATCTAATATCAGATCCACCCCCGTCAGGAGCTGTATGCTGCAGGCTGAATCTGAGAAGCTCCGTCAAGCTTGGATTCAAGCAGTTCAGGCCAGCATTGCTTCGGCCTACAGGGAAATCTCGGAGAACTATTATATTGAGGTCAGTATGTCACATTAATACATGGAATTAGACATCAATATGTAATGGGAAGTGGTGAAAAGTTATTTTAATAACAGAAAAGTAAAACTGTTAAATTTTTGGACTGATACTAGGTTTCAGTTTTCAAGAAAGTTTAATTTTATTGCCTCTGTAAATCATGTTTTGTGGTCATTTAACATTCAGTTCATCAGCATTGTTAAAACACATTTATCATTCAGTGGAACTGTGCGTATGATTTAGACACTTAAGGCCCGTTCACACCAAGCACGATAACTATAAAGATAACGATAAAGATATAGTTCTAAAAATCGTTCTCAATATTAAAGAACAGCGGAGTCCACACCACAACTATAACGATAAAGCCACAGAGAAACGTTATCGTTGGAATCACTTTCAGAACGATTTTTTTTTCTGATGAACGATAAAAACATTGCCAACCAATCAGAATCAATCCTGCTGTAATGAGGTCGAGAATTTGAAGCAGCAGACGCGCGTCCGCTTAGAATACACAAACAATATCGTTCGCTGGTGTGGAAGTTAATATTGTTATCTTTATAGTTATCGTTCTTGGTTTGAACGGGCCTTAAGTCTACATTTCTGCTCTGTCCATGCAATAAATACAGCTTTCGACTGCTCAGGCAACGCCGTCGTTAAGATTTAGAGAGCCACTGACAAACTACAGAAAAGTAAAACTACTTCACTTTAGTATTACTGGCCAGGAGTCCTTTAGATCACACGTCAGCGAGCGCAATCCTGTGACAGTCTCAGGCGGTAGCTAAACAGTGGATCGTGTGAAGGACAGATTAGAGGCACGATTCACAGATAACACTCTTCAAGGTCTCCATTAATTTGTGCGTGTAGTAATTTAGTGTATATGTATTTTGAAAGCATTGAATCACTATAGAAATCACGATTCATTCGATTCTTAGCGTTTTGAATCGATTACTGTCTGAGATCAGCGATTCACGGTTAAAAAATCACGTTTCAAGATCGATGCATATGAATCGTCAGGGTTTGTAATCGATGCATCGAGAAAACAAGTGAATCGTTAGATATACTGTATAAATGCCTACATGTCATAATGGATAGTCATTGCACGGATCAGAATTAGGCTCTATTTGCTCACACACGATCAGCTCCGTTTCATCTCAAATACATGTTCTGTCAAATTCCGCCGTGTAAATAGCAAATCCGTCATGGCACGAGTGCAACTGGCTCTTAAAGGGAATGGAAGATGAGACTCTGATTGGTTTATTACAGGTTACGCCCAAAAAACACCCATTACTCATTAAGAGAATAGCTACAACCCGTTTATACCATGCGCCCGGGCGCACAAACTGTTTTTCCATCGTTAAAATATCAAAAGTGGATTTGGGCATGCCCTGAGTGCACCTGCGCCATAGCGCTTTACACTTTGCGTTAAGATCATTAAATTAGGGCCCTACCTTTCATTAGATTTATTTTTAAAATACAGTTTTCAAGAATGTTAACGTTTTTGTTTTTTTTTGTTATAATATTAACATTAAACGGGCAATTTAATCCAAAGCGACTTAAAGTGCATTCAGGCTATATATATATTTTTATATATGGTCTGTGTGTTCTTGAACCCACAACTTTTTGCACTGCTAACGCAATACTCTACCACTGAGCCATACGAAAACAATATATAGTGTATTGTTATACCACATGACATTTTATTAGCTAAACTAACTTTTATTTTAAGAGGCCTTGACAAGGGATCTCAGGAGGTCCTTTCTATGATATTGTTTCCTGTTTTTTTTTACTCTGGTGGTTGCACCACATGACAGGACATTTTATATTTATATATAAGCTGTGAAGCTCTTAATTGTTTTCCAGAAAGTTAAAAATATATGTTTTTTACATATCATAAATTAATAGTTCATAAATATCTTTACTTTGGGGGGGATTCACACCACATGACATTTTACAATTTGAACTAACCCTGCAAAAAAATAAATCGAATTATTTTAAGAGGTTTTTACACACAGTCATGATATCATTTCCTGATTTCTGAGTTTTTTATTAATGTATGTTGGTCGCACCACATGACTGGACAGTGTTTATTTATTTATATAATTTTAATACTAGTAACTTTTTTTGTGAATAGTAATTCATGGTGCATTCATGTCTTTTCATGTATGAATGGCATTTTTAATGTGTTTCTAAATTAACGAATAGATTTGGGCACAAAAATGAGTGTCATTCCGTTGACCCAATTACATACAGTAGATTGCTTTGGACATAGACATAGATATGCTTTTAAAGTGAAGAGCATGAACTCCTGATTCTACAGCGTCTGGACAGGACAGCGTCTCCCTCCACGAGCAGTATTGACTCTGCCAGCGAGCCGCGGGAGCGTATTGTTAGGGGAGAGAGTATCCTACAGCGGGTCCAGTCTCTGCCAGGGAACGAGATCTGCTGTGACTGTGGCCAGGCCGACCCTCACTGGGCCAGCATCAACCTCGGCATTCTGCTCTGCATCGAGTGCTCGGGCATTCACAGGTGACAGTCTGCTGTTTGTTTCAGTGAGAATTTAAGTTATCCACATTTTAAAAATGAGCCTACTGCATTTTAGATTATGGGAGGCACTTCCGGTTTGGGAAAATTCCACTCAGAAAGACTGAAAAACTCATTTCAAATCATAAGGTTGCACTACAAATAATCCTGATCCATCAGTTTGACTGTAGATCCTTTGTGTTCTATAATGCCTGGAATTGTAAAGGGATAGTTCTCCCAAAAATTGAAAATTTCCCCATGATTTACTCCCCATCAAGCCATCCTAGGTGTATATGAATTTCTCCTTTCAGACAAATACAATCGGAGTTATATTAAAACATGTAGCTTTTCCAAGCTTTATAATGGCAGTGAATGGGGGTTAAGGTTTTGAAGCTCAAAAAAACTGCATCCATCCATCATTAAAAGTGCTCCACATGGCTTCGGCATGTTAATAAAGGCATGCTGAATCAAAGTGATGCATTTGTGTAAGAAAAATTATCCGTACTTTCAAAACTATAATCTCTAGCTTCTACTGACTGTCGTATGGGCATTCGTGAGAGAGTGACGAAGGCTTAGTGTAAGCTCCACAACCAGGTTTTGTCTACAGCAAAGGAAAGCCAGTCTTCTTTTGGTTCATATATCAAAATCCTCCGAAATTGTTCTTTACAAATCCTCGTTTTGTATTTTTAATTCATGAAAATCCCTATTTGCTGCCATTTTAAAGCATAGAAGAGCCAAGACATTTTTTTATATAACTCAGATTGTATCTGAAAGAAGGAATTCATATGCACATAGGATGCCTTGAGAGTAAGTAAAGTATATGGTAATTTTTAATTTTGGGTGAACTATCCCTTTAATGTGACATGGAATAGCAAGGATATCTGTGGATGAGTTATTTTCAGTCCACTGCATCATTTTCCTCCTCATTTTATTTTTATCGTTACTACAAAGCAGTACAAAACAAGCCTTTGTTATTTGACTTGTTCACACTCCAAACATCTTAAAGTCGATATAAAGACTCTATAAAGACATCTGAGAAACCCATCTGCTTTCATACTGATTTGACTGAAGATAGATGGGCCTTAAAGCCCCATGCATCAGAACATTTATCCCAACTGCATCACTCATGACAGACTGAGCCCAACAGCAGAATGGCTTTGCTTGAGAGCAGGCCCGCATCCATATGACGCTCATGTACACACTGCATCACACCCTCAGGGTGAAGCACTTTTCTGCTCCATCAGTTCCTCTAAAGATTACCGGATGTAAAGATGGACGTCCATGACTGAATACAAGACAGAGGCCTCATAATACACAGAGGCATTAGAGCTGATGTGCTCAGACACAACAAGGATTCTGTGATTCTGACGGGTTTCTAAAGGAGGCTGACCCAAATGTGTCCTGCCATCGCTAGACGAATTTAGCCTAGAATGAATTAAAAATGTATTTTTAATCACAGAATACAATTGAGTTCGTTATAAAAAGTGTGCCTGAATCAGCCATGCTGAACATGCATGAAGAGTAAATTCTCTGATTCTGTCTCTGCAGGAGTTTGGGAGTCCACTGCTCTAAAGTTCGCTCTTTAACACTCGACTCATGGGAGCCAGAGCTTATGAAGGTAAGGTCCCACTGAGAACTAAATGGGTGCATCTTACAAACCTGTTAAAAGTATGTTGGTATCCTATTTCACCCCTGAATAAACATAAAATCATAGAAAAGGTGAGGGGAAAATATCTAATGCACATAACCCTAATGTGAAATATCTTTCTCAGTACTATAATGAAAAAAAAGATATTCATAGATCATTATAGCATTTGTTGAGCAACCAAACTTATTTTTTTGCGGATTTAAATAAAACATTTTGTATTGCAGTTTTATAGATTTTAATGTTATTTTGTAATTGTTTTATTTTTGATTCTTTAATTTTAACTATGTAGACAACTTAATTAGGATCCATATTGCTAATTAATTATTCCTTTCCTTTATGCAAATATCATTCGATTGTATAATTATATTATTATTATTGTTATATACAACAATATATTTTTATACTATAATACTTGCATATAACAATTATTTATTCATCCAAATCCCAGTACAGAATGAATTTAGTTGCTGTTAAAACTTGGTTATGTTATACTATTTTGACTTTTATCGATCAAATAATGCTGTGTGACTGTATGTTTTCTCTGTAGTTAATGTGTGAGCTTGGAAACACTGTAATCAACCAGATCTATGAAGGTGCGTGTGAAGAGCAGGGACTTAAGAAACCTGGTCCCAACAGCTCAAGGTCAGTGTGCAGCCAACTCGCTGCTATCGCATTATATCAGTTGCCAGAATCTGTGACTAAGTTGAGATTTTTTTTCTTTTTGAATATATTTTCATATGGTGAATGTTTCATTGATAGAAGCTCTTGTGTTGTGCTTCTGATGTTTTATTTAGGCAGGAGAAAGAAGCATGGATCAAAGCGAAATATGTGGAGAGGAAGTTTCTGAAGAAGATGTGTGGCTCCGAGGCCCTGGTGGAGGGGAGCAGAAAATCACATCACTGGAACGTGAAGAAGTGCAGGAGACACAACAGCTCCATCAGAGCCCCTAAAACCCGCCGGAAATACAGACATGATGCCGGGATCATGTCGCCAGCCAATCTCTCTGCTGGTACTTGCTTGGTTCTTTTCTTCTACTGTTTTCAGAGTTAGTCCCTCATTCAGGTCCATTTGGACCTGTAAGAGAGATATATTTAAAAAAGTAAAATAACCAACTTTTAGAAAGGGAACAAAACTTTCAAAATTCTTTGAGACCCTTCAAATATGCATCATTCTTTTTTTTTTTTTTTTTATGAAATATAAGCATCATTTGGGACCAGGTAATTATGGAGTACCATTAGTGTCAAAAAATACTTTTTGTAAAATATATTTAGCCTTTACCCATATCTCACACATATTTTGGACTGAATAAAAAAAAAACATATTTACGCCTATTGATGAGCCATTGCAGCAAGAAAAATGTATCACTTTTATAATCTGAAAGTTTATACAAGTAAAATTAATTTATTTTGTTTAAAAACTTCTCTGGGTAATATTTATGTAGTTTTATTGTTATGAATATGTAAGTTTAATACATTTTGACTGTTTTTGAGTAACCATGAGTTATGAATTCAAAGGAATTTAATGTAATTTATTGTATTGAGTTTAATACCGGTAATTCTCAGATTATTTGGTCTTATAAATTTTGTACAATGGTATATTGAAAGCGAAGATAAATTGCATCGAAACAAAGATATATTGCATCATAGCTTTTTGAAATAAATTTTTTTTTATCTCGATCTTAAATCATAAAAATTAGTAAATGCAGCAATAACATGATAGTAACATAGTAACATTTTAAACGTAAAAAAAAACATAAAAATCTCACTCTTTAATGATCAGATACAATATATTTTTAGTTGAAAAATATTATATGTTCTGATTATTTTATAAAATATGGAATATGGAATGAGAAAATACAGATTGAGGTTTAGACAAAGTTTGAAGTTGTTCTTTAATTGTTACCCTCAGCTGCGGCAGCTGCAAAATTTCGGAGGGAATCCTTGTTTTGTCCCGACGAGCTTGATTCGCTCTTCTCTTACTTTGACACAGGCTCAGGGCCTCGCAGTAAGTACCTCTAAGTACCACAACTTGACCTCCTAAAGACCAAAAGATAAGTCCATATCATACATCTCCTGCTGTTTAGTTCATAAAGACCTCATTTTGAGAGTGGCAACAGGAACTTCTGTCTGCACATTTGCCTGTTGCAGACAAATTTTATAATGCATTGTGTGAGAGATCAAGCAGTGAATGTTTGAGTAGGTCATGGTGTGAGTAACGTGTCCCTCGCTTGGCACCCATTGGCCCCGCAGGTCTCAGCAGTGATAGCGGGCTTGGTGGCAGTACTGACGGCAGCACAGACATACTCGTTTTCGGCTCAGTGGTGGACAGCGTCACTGAGGAAGGTGAGAAGACGTCCTACAATGGTTTGTCTGTCTGCTGTGTCTTTGTCCCCTTCTTCATTCTTCATTCATGTTTTATTGCAGAGTGTGAGGACTCCGATGAGTCAAGTGGGGAGGTTGACATCGAGCAGGAAGCGTCGGATCCAGAGGACGGACGGGAGCTTGACCCGAAGACGCTGCTTCATAAGGCGTCAAGGGCCAGAAACATACCGGTCATGGCAGAGGCACTCGCGCACGGGGCAGATGTCAACTCTGTCAGTGAGGAGGACCAAAGCAAGAGTCCATTAATACAAGCCGTCACAGGGGTGAGACTTCCTGCACTGAAAAAAAATTTGGTGTATGATTTACTTTGAAACCATCTTCACTCCTAAATTGCTCAAATTTCAAAACATACTTCATGTACTGCTAGTTACGGAGCCCCGCACATGACATGCAAGAAAAAATAAATTAATTGTGCGCAGGATTTACTAATTCGTTCCCTCAATGTAAGAAAACGTGATTTAGCAAATCGAGGGAACGAATTAGTAAATTGTGTGCACAATTTATAAATCGAGTGAACGAAATAGTAAATTGAAGGAACGTAATAGTAGTCGTGTGCACGTTTTAGTAAATTGAGGGAACGAATTAGTAAATCGAGGGAACATAATAGTAATCTTGTGCATGTTTTAGTAAATTGAGGGAACGAATTAGTAAATCAAAGGAACGTAATAGTAGTTGTGCGCACGTTTTAGTAAATTGAGGGAACGAATTAGTAAATCGAGGGAATGTAATAGTAATCGTGTGCATGTTTTAGTAAATTGAGGGAACGTAATAGTAGTCGTGCGCACATTTTAGTAAATTGAGGGAACGAATTAGTAAATTGAGGGAACTTAATAGTAATCGTGTGCATGTTTTAGTAAATCGAGGGAACGTAATAGTAGTCGTGCGCACGTTTTAGTAAATTGAGGGAACGAATGAGTAAATCGAGGGAACGTAATAGTAGTCATGCGCAGGTTTTAGTAAATTGAGGGAATGAATTAGTTAATCGAGGGAATGTAATAGTAATCATGTGCATGTTTTAGTAAATTGAGGGAACGAAATAATAGTCGTGCGCACGTTTTAGTAAATTGAGGGAATTAATTAGTAAATCGAGGGAATGTAATAGTAATCGTGCGCATGTTTTTTATAAATTGAGGGAACAAATTAGTAAATCGAGGGAACGTAATAGTAGTCGTGCGCACGTTTTAGTAAATTGAGGGAACAAATTAGTAAATCGAGGGTACATAATAGTAGTAGTGCGCATGTTTTTTATAAATTGAGGGAACAAATTAGTAAATCGAGGGAACGTAATAGTAGTCATGCGCAGGTTTTAGTAAATTGAGGGAACGAATTAGTTAATCGAGGGAATGTAATAGTAATCATGTGCATGTTTTAGTAAATTGAGGGAACGTAATAGTAGTCGTGCGCACGTTTTAGTAAATTGAGGGAATGAATTAGTAAATCGAGGGAATGTAACAGTAATCATGTGCATGTTTTAGTAAATTGAGGGAACGTAATTGTAGTCGTGCGCACGTTTTAGTAAATTGAGGGAACAAATTCGTAAATCGAGGGTACATAATAGTAGTAGTGCGCATGTTTTAATAAATTGAGGGAACGAATTAGTAAATCGAGGGAATGTAATAGTAGTCGTGCGCATGTTTTAGTAAATTGAGGGAACGAATTAGTAAATCGAGGGAACGTAATAGTAATCGTGTGCATGTTTTAGTAAATTGAGGGAACGAATTAGTAAATTGAGGGATCGAATTAGTAAATCGTGCGCATGATTTAGCCCACTATTTTTTCCTGCATGTCAGGTGTGGGGCTCTGTAGCTAGTAGAGTAAATGAACGGTGTTTATCTTATTCAGTGTTGCTACTAATGTTTCTGTTATCTCTTGTCTCTCTCATAGGGCTCTCTGATAGCCTGTGAGTTCTTGCTGCAGAATGGAGCAGATGTCAATCAGAGGGATGTACGAGGACGGGCGCCTCTGCACCATGCCACGTGCCTGGGTCACACGGGGTAAGAAATGACTTACAGCTGTGGCAAACCACACATAAAAGTTCTGGTCCGAAACCTAGGGATCTGCCTTGGTTCTAAAACTCATCCTCTCACTGACAAGGCTGCTTCGAACAGTAGGGAGTAGTTCTCACTGCCTCAATTCTAAGGGATTGCTAGAAAATTAATATGCAGCTGTTGAGGTCCCCATATACTTCAAGTGTAATAGAAAAAAATGAAAAATGTCATTTCTAACAAAATCACGCCGGATTAATTTTTGTTGGAGTTGGTTTTGGGTGTTTTCGAAACCGCTTTCCAAAGAGAACATTCTTTGAAACACCTTTGACTTCTGGTTGCTCTGTGGCAGTTATGTAATAGTTAAGCTTGCTCTGAGGCTCCTCTGATGTGAAATCTTCTACACTTCATTTCATCTGTTCAGTCCATCGAGGTCAGATGCGAGTAAAAGCATGAACACACTGGAGAGCTGCGTTATAGTAGAAATTTTTTTTAACGTATTTTTACGTTTTCAATATTGTAGTAATGCATGAAGCCCTACTTTAGTCAGGGGCTACTTCCAGAACAAGCAGCTTTATATTGGTATAAACAGTGAATCTGCACATTTAAAATGTTACAAAATGTGATGCAAAATGCCTCACGTGTCCAGATCACCCAAATAAGTAATAGCCCTCCTTCTTAAATAAGTTGCGATTGCGATGTATAGTTTCATTATTGTTTGGTAGAAAATTTACACTATCATAAATCTTAAAAGTGATTTATAATAACATATTTAAATTGACTAATTCACCCAAAATTTGAGTGCGGGATTGTTTGTTTACGAGAGTAGTGTGTTGTTAGCTTAGCCACCTGCTAAAATCAAACTGTATTGTCAGTCTATGAGTCAATTTGTGAACGACTCAGTAATACGCAGATCTACCTCTGAATAAAGGGGCAGTCACACTGCACTTTCGGTTCCATTGATTTCCGTTCATACTCATGCAAATGTGTCACACCGGAAACGCAAGCTCATGCTGAAAAATATAGCATTTCGCTGCGTTGCAAAGTTCCATTTTGGTGAACTCTGACCTGTGAATTTGCATTACGTGAAGATGTGTGACCAGTAGAAGACCGACACGTTACTGTGTGACCTCTCTGTTCAGACATTCAAAAATTATGAAGCGTTAATTTTAGCCGTAGCGCAACGTCCTATTTTCTATAAAACATCTTTAAAATATGAAAATCTAAAAAAAAGTAGCTGCATGGTTTGCGGTGTCAATGGAAACAGGACATTTTATACTTTTTTATTGCTGAATGAGAGAGAAAGAGAGAGTGTGAACAATATAATAAGACACTTTCGAGGCCGTCGCAAAAGACAACATACAAGCACATCAGAATCCATGTTGTGATAACTGAGTGGACACCTTAGTGCCTTATGTTATATCCTGCTCCTGCCCATATTCGCAGCGGCATCCCAAAAAATTTTGCACGTTCAAAGTCTAGCATGACCGCCCCTTAAGTCATCATTTAACCCTTTGTGTACTGTATGCGTGTGTCCACAGACAGGTGTGTTTGTTCCTGAAGCGAGGAGCCTCTCAGATGGAGGTCGATGAGGAGGGGCAGGACCCTCTCAGTATCGCTGTCCAGGCCGCCAACGCAGACATCGTCACATTGTGAGTCAGAAACTTCACCTCCCTTTGTAGATTCTCCCCGAGTGTCACTGCACCTGAAACCCAATGTTTCTGTTGTCTCTCTCTCTGTCAGATTGCGGTTAGCCCGGATGAATGAGGAGATGCGGGAAGCGGACGGGCCCTTCGGACAGCCAGGTCAATACCCCAGCAGCAGTCCCACAGAGCAACAGTACAAAAAGTGTATTCAGGAGTTTATCTGTCTCACGATTGACGAATGCTAGGGGCGCTGTTGAGCGCTGACAGACTGTGAGGAGAACTACAAAAGTTTGTAGCCCTTAGCAGGAATAGCTTTAGCAGAGATTGAGTGCTATCTTCATCCTCCTCCCCTCCTGAACAACTAATTCACACGTTGTGTGTTCGTATGTACAGTATGTATGTGGTTAACACAAAATATTAAAATCAAATGGCTGTTGCGACAGTATGCGAGGGCTAGATTGCTGTTTTGAATTGTGCATCATTCAAACGTGACGTTAATCGCGATTAATTAGTGGATTAACAGCCAACAGCCAACAACAAACATTTTTTGTTTTGGATGAATTTGAATTCATTAGCAATTCAAAACAGCATTTCAGTGTTATTGAGTCATTATGTGCAAAATATGACTGTGCGCACTTTTCCTACCGACAGTATTTGTTTTGTTTTGTTTTTTACGACTGAATTCTTGTAAATGTTGTTTGTTGTGTTTTTAATTTATGTTCCGTCCTGAGGATTAGTGCAATGATAACTGGAATACGGAAAAACTGTATCCATTTATATTTTCTCGTTTAGTAAAAAAAAAAACTTTTACGTTTGACTAAATAGATTTTTTTTTTGTCTTTTACATTTCAAAAAACACACCGGCCTCCCCTCATATGCTAATAAAACGGGTGTGTTGACCCCTTTAAAGATGTCAGCTATTCAAAATTATTTATAGAACTTATAGCAACCGTCTGTTTTATATATTTGTACTTGTATTGCCAAGCTCCCAAATGACTGTCATGTGAATTTTAATTTTTTTAAGCAAAGTGCTTGTCTATAGCAGTCTGTCAGTAGAAGCAGTCAGCATTTGCATGCGTTTACTCGCTCGTATACCAAGGCAAAGTGCCTGTCCGCATTAGCAAGCATGGTTCCTTATTTTAGCCACCTGATTCTACCATTATGTAAAAATGCATGACCGCAGAAGACATCTGCTCTGTATTGTCCATTTTTTGCCCACGCTTGGTTCAGATGATCCCAGTCATCAGAATCCTGTCTCCCTTTCTAATGCCTGTAAAAAAAAAGAAGCATCCGAATATGCCCACTTCCATATTATGTATTAGTTGACAAACAGTATGAGAGCTGAGTAGTATGTCTGAATTCATAGCATTCATAGAACAGTCAAAAAGCACAAATTTAGCACTACAATGTTCGATTTTGGATACCACACTTCTCATTTAGCACTGTGCTAAGCAGGTTAATCTGTTAGCCAAGTATAGGCCAGCAAAAAATAGAGAATATGACCATTTTTAGCTTTAGTAATGAAATATAAGAATTAAAAGGCATTAATTAACATTTTAATGATTAAGACTTTGAAGGATTTGAATAAAGTACCCATAACAAATGTTTGAGGAATAAGGGGGATAGGATTCTGTGTGACACCGCCATCTGTGAACGGATTGTTGCAAGTAAAGGTGAAATTTGTAAAAATAATAATAATATTGGCTATTTCCAATCAAACAATCTCCCAGTCTGCAATTGGTCGACAAATAAATAGCCCCGCCCCCACACTCATGCTATTGGTTGAGCCACTGTTGATATGTCAGGCAGGTCAGATGCTTAAACAGAGCGATGTTTTGATAGATTGATAGTGTTTATGCTTTTCGGGGGATTCAATCTACAAATGCGTTACTTTGGACATGGAAAATATTCAAATATGGAAAACAAACCTACACACTTCACCTTTAAACTGGTAGGCTACCAAGCAAAGAAAAAAATCTTTTTAGTGCAAATTTGCATCTTAATAAAAATTAGCTTGGAGAAAGGAAAATGTAATTATACATGTTCAGTTTGTTGTTTTACGGAAACATTCGGCGAACTGAAATTTAGCTTGTAATGTCTGAGAAAAGAGACAGTGTTATAGAATAGATACTCGCCGACGAGGGGCCAGTTCAGTCGTTGTGTCTGGATGTGTTTTTAACAAAGCTGAACTGAAACATGCTTCTTAACTACTGTGCTGTGAATATGCTTTGACCTTTGAACTGTTCTGAACTGCTTGCTCTTTCGCTCTCTCTGTCTCTCTCTCTTTGTTGAGCTGTGGTTCTTGAGTTCAGACCTTTAACTCGTTTTCTCTCGCAACATTCAGTACAATCTGTTTTCACACTGTTAGATGACACTGTGTTTGGAGACGTTCTTGTATTGTTTGTACCACAGAAATCTCTAAAAAGAAGCCTGTCTTTTGAAACACTGACAAACAATAAAACAGACAAAGTCTTGAGCTTGTCTTGTCTTTCCGCTCTGCTCTTTCTTTCTTTCTTGGGACGCGCTCTGCATCCGTCTGAGATTCCTCACCAAACAGCTGTGTTTAAGGAATTTCGAAGGCTTTTGCAGACGGTGAAGTTTGGGGGCGGGGTTTGTTCGCCAATAATGCAGTTTTCCCAGTGTATTTCTTGTCATTTATGTTGTGATGCCAACATTGTCTTACTAGGTATTATTCCTCTCTTAGAAGCCAGCATTCCTGCGAGTCCATCGAGGGTAACGCGCAAGAGTTCACGAGTGAGTGACGTTACAGACTGTTCTCTGCTGGGTTCGGGTCTTTCACTTGTAATGGTGGTTACTTTACGGGTGTCTTACTTTAAAAGGTTACTGTGCTTATACTTGTGTGCTAATAAGTGACTGGCTCAATAAATCTTGAAAATGCTGCTCATCAATAAGGCCTCAGAGGAAACCTTATTTTTTTCTCACTTTTTCTTTCCACCAAATCACATTGGGTAGTTGACAAATTTCCTATGATTTTCCAACAATTTTAGTTTCAAATGTACACTTTATATGCATTTATAAAAAAATTGGGGGCTGGTAATATTTGTAAAAACATTTTTGAAACAAATCTCATATGCTTACCAAGGCTGCACATGTTTATGAAAAATACTGTTATATTTTGAAATATTACATTTATGTGATTTTCAGCATTCCAGTGTCACATGATCCTTCAGAAATCATTATAAAAGTAAAAAAAAAAATAGAATTAGAATTAGAAAACTAGATTTTTTTTTTTTGGAACAACAAAACATATACTGTACATTTTAATAAATTTAATGCATCAAGTATTAATTATTTGCAAGTATTAATTTTCTTAAAAAAATGTCACTGTCCCCAAACTTTTGCATGGTTCTGTATGTATATTTTATATTACACACATGACACCTATGCTTAAAAATAATTGTTACTATTAACTATAAGTTAAATTGTATATTTTTAATTCTGTTAACGGACACTATTTCTTTTCAAAAGTTCACTGTATTTAACTGTTTTCTCAAATAGTTACGTGTGCAATTTTTTACATTAAATAGAAATATTCCATATAGCCTCACAATCTAAGGACATAAAATCCATTGGTAAAAAATTGGTAAAAAAAAAGTATGGTTAAGTATAGGTTTTAGGTTAGGTATGATATGTCACATCACAAAACTACTGTCACTCAACATCTCATGTCAACTGCCCAATTACTGATTTAAAAACAAAATTGGGGAAGTTTTGCAGTATGCTGGGATATCATATGATGTTATGTTACACTACGTGAGATTATATATATATATATATATATTATTAGAATAATAATAAGTCAGTTCCTGGTGTTCCTGTGGGGCAGTAGCAACAGAACAGAGACCTGACTGGTGAATACTTGAAGTCTGCTAACTGGTTTCATTTTGCAGGCGTCACCACGTGCACTGTCATCTTTCGGCAGTTTCCGCACATGGATTTACACCCCTCCGAAACACTAACCAGCTGTCCTGCTGAAACCAGATGTCCTCAGAGACTGAGATTTTACCCATCTGAAAGAATAATATATGAAAATATGTAAAGGAAAAACTTGGGGATTGGTTTTAACATCACAGATTGATTTTTTTTTTTTTTTTTGATGTGGTCCTTTCCTAAGCCTCTGGATGGGATTTGAAGTTTTTATAGTTCTTTTATGTTACTTTAAAAGTTGTCATCCCTTGTGTGATTAAGCAGCTTTGGTTTCCAGGGTTTGCTTCCTGTAATGAATTAAAGAGAGATTTATTCTGAATTCTGTGAATCTGTGAATTTAAAGCATTATGTGAGTAAAACATTCATGGCACCATTCTGTAATATATCTATGAGGACAGTGACATCTAGTGCACTTAAGCGACACAGGGATGGATAAAATAGTTCAGGATTTATCTTCCTTGTTTTTTTGAAAATGCTTGAAGGATAACTTACATTTTGATATCAACAACTGGAATATGCACTGGCAGTGAAAGGGGTTTAGAAATATCACTTCCTGCAACAGCTTTGCGACTTCAACCATCGAAATTGGAGAGAACATCCAAAATAATGTTCAAGGAAGAATTTATGAAATGTTAATTTTTCATTATCACACTTGATTTTACATTTTTAGAATTTGATCAAATTTTTTTTTTTAAGTTTTATTCAAAAGTTCGATTTTTTTGACCTTTCAGTGGCCTCATTAAAAAAAAATAAAACATTTAATGGCTTAACAAACCATTTCATTTTCTTTCTCCTGTTGTCATAAGTTGGGGCAAGACATAATGCAAATGCTGTCTTATTTTATAATAGGTAGAGAGCCCTCATTTGAATTTTTGCTTCCTAAAATGATGGTTTATACCAAAATGAAAAAAGAAATAAAAGAAAGAAAGCCCGGTTATTGTCTGAAGGGTTTTTGAAAGGCTTTTGGCATTAGCATTTTATGAGACATGTTTACAATAAAGTGTGTCATTAAATATGTTGTCAAATAAAAAAACTTAAGTGATATTTTAAGTGTAATCTAAATCACTTTTGTTTTGATATCCAAATGTGTGCATATTTAAGATGTTTTTTTTGTTTGTTTTCTAAAAAAAGCACATTAATATTTGGTATATTTCCATATGGCAAACCGTCACTCTGATAAAAGGTAAGGAAAATGTTAGCTTACTACACTCCTTATGAAATCAAAAGCGAAACAGGAATGATGTTACCTTCATTTTCCCTTTCTCTTAAGTCACTTCAGAATTGACTGAAAGCAGGTTCACACACGAACCTGAGACAGGACACACACTCTTCACTCCTTCATCTGTTCAGAAATCACTCATGCGGAGAGTATGGGATCCATCATGTGCATCTTAATGCGTTACATTTAAAGTGCCTTTATAGATACACACACACACACACACATATATATATTTATATTGTGAAATGAACCTTTGTTCTGAATTCAAATCTCAAAATGGCCTCACTCATGATAAAATGTTCCCCAGGCATTTTATTGTTCGTGGCCCTGAGAAAACCCCTTATGAGGGTAAGCGTGAAGGCTTTCACTTGAATGAACTGTAAATTAAAGGCCTATTACTTGCAAGTATTATTTTTAAGTATGTGTAATGTTTATTTAAGGTGGCTACTATCACGGCAAACTGATATTCCCTAGAGATTTTCCTTTCAAGCCACCTAGTATTTATATGATAACCCCTAATGGGAGATTCATGTGCAACACACGGTAAGGTCAGTAACAGCGTATCAACAGAAACATTACTGTCCAGTCACTGCAGGCTGTGTCTCTCCATCAGTGATTTCCATCCGTCTGGTCTGTTTCTGCCATCCTCATCTCACTGCTGAGCTTCATGCTGGAAAACATCCCCACTCTGGGAAGCATAGAGACGTCTGACTTCACCGTATGTAGACTGAGAGCACAAACGTATTCTCCTGAATGTAAAGGCTGGCACCTAGAGAATATGTGACCTGCTCCTGGAAGGCCATTGTCCTGAAGAGTAAACACACCTGAAGCATTTCATCAAGGTCATTTATTGCAAAACTATTCTGTTTAAACCAGGAAACCTTGGTGTTCTCTTGGAAAACCTTTCAATTTTCTCGTAAAGAAAAAAAGAGAAAGAAACCTCGTTTTCTTAAAAAAATGTGCATTTTCCGCAAAACTATTTCATTTAATGGAGAAACTTTGCGTTCTCTAGCAAAACATTTGCGTTCATCAAGAAATGTTGCATTCTCTCGCAAAACATTTCTGTTGAAACCTTTGCGTTCCCCCCCAAGAAACTTTGATTTAGAAGAACATGCGTTTCTCTCGCAAACGTATTCCATTCAATAGAAATGTTGCATTCAAAACATTTATGTTCTCTTGCTAAATATTTTTTCACTTGCAAAACTTTTCTGTTTCCCTGTAAATATTCGCATTTTCTAGTCAAAAAAACAAAACTAAAACATGTTGAGTTCCCCCCTGAGAAACTGTGCTTTCTTTAGAAAAACTTGCTTTCTCTCGCAAAACTGTTTAGTTCAACTGAAAAACTTTGCGTTTTCTAGCAAAATATTTCTGTTTTCTTACAAAACGTTTCTGTTTCCCTGTGAAACTTTGCATTGCCTTGTAAAAAAAAAGTATCATTCCCCGAGAAACTTTGCTTCTTTAGTCAAACATGCGTTCTCTTGTAAACCGTTTCCATTCCCTTGTGAAACTTTGCATTTTCTCATTAAAAAAAATTTTGTGTTCCACTGAGAAACTTGATTGTGTAGAAAAACATGCATTCTCTTGCAAAAAAATTCCATTCCCCTGTGAAACTTTGCATTGACTTGTAAAAAAAATGTCTTGTTCCCTGAGAAACTGTGCTTTCTTTAGAAACTATTCCATTCCCGAAGAAACTTTGCATTTTCCTCCAATATCATGTTATTGCATTCCATAATATTCAACATATTCATTAGTTATTCCTTCTTTTTTTTATTTTGCATGTTTATCTGTCAGAAAAGACAGCTGTCTGCGCGGAGCTTGACCTACAACCTGAAGGACAGAGTTTTCTGTGAGCTATTTCCTGAGATTGTGGAGGGAAATCGGACTCTGAGAGAAGCTATAAACAAAACGTGTGTTCATTTAGTTATACGTACTAATGTTTTCTCCTTGACAGGAGATCAAGGTGAAGCAAAGGACTCAGAAAGACCTGAATGTGGTGATACAGCCTTGCTGGGCTCCAGGTTTGAGGCCTAGAGATGAGGACGTTGCTGTTATTCCTCATAACGGTTATGTGGCCCGACGACCCCCAGCACGTCATCAGCCAAAACTCAGGGGCGCACTTGCAAACTTGTGTGTTATAGCTGGCTTGGTTGTCTGTGTGTGCACAGTCAAGTTTGTGCTACATCATTAAGGCCAGGACTGAAAACTGACTTTAGTGACGTGACCTGAAATCTCTTTCTTAGGCGTCACTCTTTCTTTTAATCAAAGTGAAACAGTGTGTTTTCTGAAGTTGGCTTTGAGTGAAAGGCACGCTGAAATGAAACGGGGCAGTGTCTTCTCTTCTGTGACATGAGCTTTTGTGATGTTCTTGACTGATGGGCCAGACCAGTTCAAATGAAGAATCAACAGTCTGTTCAGCCCCTCATTATCTCTGCCACACATCGTTCACATCCTGTTTATTTTTAATTCAGTTCCTTGAACTTTCATAACAGTCACATCATGCCAAATTCTGCTTTCAAAATCATTTCCCAGCACTTATGGCTTGCTTAACGGGAAAGGTTTTGTAAATTCTTTGTAAAGTCCTACAGTCAGACATTGCAAAATTATTCATTATTTTTCTATTCCTAATTTATACTAGTCAATATATATATATATATATATATATATATATATATATATATATATATATATATATATATATATATATATATATATATATATATATATATACATTTTTTTTTTTTGCTGGATTAATGCTTCTGCCTGCAAAAAATAAATAAATAAAAATAAAATAAAATAATAAGAAGAAGGAAAATAAAACATTTTACCTTCTTTCTTTCAGATTGTGCAGGTTGTAACTTTCTAACAGATCTGACCCAAGACCGTTTGAATCTGAATAAAAAAGAAAGCAATTGATTAAACTCCATTTTGACAACTTTCATCATTAACACGACTACAAACCCTTACATTTAATACACTGGATCATTAGCAGTCATTTTGTTCATCGCTATTAGCCTTCAATAAAGAGTAGTTCTTGAATCAAATGTCTTTCTTTCTTTTTCATAGCTCTGGTTATGTAAGTGGACTTCTAAAACAAAGTTTAAACTCTTGCAATTTACTTCCTCTTTTTTTCCAATTTAATTTAAAACTTTTTTATAGCTGTTGGCTAAACAAGTCAACACAATAAACCACATTGGCCTAAAGTCAGACAAGAGTCTATTATATGGGCGTACATTTTCATGTTATTATGCATGTGTGTAATATTTGGTTGCCATGATTTTGCCAAGTAAGACATGTTCCTGGATCAACATCAACATTACTGTCCATAAATATAGACTTAACCCAGTCCACACCCCTAAACCTAAACCTATCCATAATATATTCCTAAAATCAGAGAGAAGTGATAGCTGAATAACTGACATTTCTTGAAAACTTGATTGGAAAGTTGTTCCAAGAACATGTTGTACTTGATGAAATCATGTTCACATAATATTTAGAGACATGATGTCTCGTAATGATGTTTTGTAAGCTTTTTATAATATTTATATATCAGTATTTCCGTATTTAATTGTTATTGTGTAAACGAACATGTTTAAAAAAAAACATCGAGATAGATAACTGGATTGGTGATTTGTTTTAAAGATGTCAAGGTTGTGCGTCAGTATGCGTGTCCAATAGTATCGGGAAACATGATGAGCAGGCCACGGTTTTTCCACAGATGTAGATGGTATTTCCCCGGTGGGCTTCAACAGCTGCTGATCTCAGTGCGTTACACAACGCGTGAGCCGTGTGCGCATGCGCAGTGCCGAGCCCGTTGCACAGGAAGCCTGACTGAAGCAGCTGATAGTCAGGCAGTGGATGTACCGGGGAGCACAACAGACCCTTTCTGCCCGGATTTTAAACAGGGCTTTTTAGTACAAGGACAGAAATCGACTATTTGATGAGCAGGTGCCCGGTCTCCCCTCTCAGCGACTGATGGAGCTGTATTTTTATCCCGATCGCGGTTTATTTTCGAGTTAACTGCAGGGCCGGAGCTGCTCACTAACAATGAAGGCCTAGAATCCAGATCCGAGGGATTTAAAGCTCTCCTCTGCCCAGACACCACGATCAACAACACGCGCAGGTATTAATATAGCACTAAACATCCATGATATATACATCCACATACGTGTCTTTAATTATACTAATGTAGAAAATAATGCGTTCGACTTTATTTTTATTTTATTTTTTTGTAAAGGAGGGTTGGTTTTGTTGAGGCTCCGATGATTTTGTTTGTTTGTTTGTTTTTTTTGTTCTGAGTTACAATGCTTTTTATTTTAAATATATTAACGATGCGTTATATTGTAACGCTTACTTTGACGATTGGTTGCCTAGTAGCAGACATATGATACAATGTAGCGAACTTATGACGTGTGCAGATTCGAGGACGTCGGCGCGCGTCACTCCGTTCAGAGTTTGCGATAATAATGTTCATATAGAAAGCAAAAATCATCGCGTTGTTTCCCCCTTTATTTGCTTCGCGACATTAGAGCAGTTTTCTCGAAAAGGGTGGAGTCGTTTGGTGGTTGTAAACATACAGCGGGGTGCTATCGCTTTTAAACTCTTATATCTGACACCTGACGACCAGCAACTGTGTGAAATATTTGATATTTCGATTGTGTTTTGACGAAAAGATTATTATTATTATTTCGATTTAAGTGTTGTAGATGCGATGTTCTGCTTGCAGTCGGTATCTCTGAATGTTCTTTTGTGAATCCATCCGGGGTTTCACACAGACAGACAGACCCTCAATCCACACACAGGATAGTAAATAATAATACATATGTAAATAAATAAAATATTTGATTTTACCGGTCTGAACTGTCCTTGAAATCCCTTGGTGTGCATCGATAATTCAGATACGAGACCAAACATTTCAAAATTGAACTGCCTTTAGATGTTCGACTTGCAGTATTTCTACTATAAAATTACTCGTATTATATATTGAGAGATTACAGATAATTTATAGATGTATAGCTTTATTTCAGTTATAAAATAATTCATATATCACAGTTTTTTATCACAATTGTGTTACATTAATTATACTTGATTTAAATTACAATAAATAAAATCTTCTATATCTTGAATTCTGACAGGATAAAAAAAAAATCTTTCTGAGTCCCCTCCAGTTCTGTTATGCGATTAATATGACGGGCTCAGTTTTATAGATTAGTAATCTGTGCATGTTTTGTCTGCAGGGTCACAGATTATAATGAAATTGTTTGCAAGTTTTAAGAAGAGAGATATTTTTCTTCACTTTAAGTGTGCTTTTTTGTAGTAACAATCAACACCAGACAAACAACTTACTGAATTTTTCGAATGTAATATTAAAATGTGGTTATTTGATCAACACGGCAGGATTTTCTCTCTTAAGGCTGTAGAGATATTTTACTACATGGAGCTGACAGTCATTTCAATATCATTCTCAAGTCTCCATACATGATTAGTTTAAGTGAATGCTAGATTTGTCAGTATTAATTATAAATATTTAACTCATTATCTGACTTCATTCAATCATGCTGAGATATCAGCATTGCCATCTTTTGTGTTCTTTCTGAATTCATCAAAGCCGCACACGTTTATTCACTATTTGCAGGCATGGCTTCACAGCTGCAGGTTTTCTCCCCTCCGTCTGTGTCTTCCAGTGCCTTCTGCAGGGTGAAGAAAATGAAAGTGGAGAGCTGTGCTTGGGATGCTTCCAGTGAAGCGTACAGTTCTGTGGGTCAGTACAGCTTCAACCCCGCTGCGGGCCTCCCTTTCGGCACCTCCGGCCTGATCTTCCCCCCAGCGTCCCGGGGCCAGGTGGTGGTCCGTGCCGCAGACAGCACCGGGAGCCTCCCGCGGGGGTCCAGTCGCAGAACATCTCACAACGCCCACCACACAGAGTCGCAGTCCTCCCGCGGGCACAGGTACGGCGTGAAGAGGAAGCATGAGGAGGTGGAAAGCTCTGGAGGAAGCGGCAGCGGCAGCGTTCAGATCCTGGAGGAGCTCTCGGCTCCTGCTTTCTCCACACGTACGGGAGGAGCGGGAACCACCGCCCAGTCCATCCCCCACTCGGCCCCCACCACCAAAAGCAGCAGCTCCAACGGGGAAGGGGACTACCAGCTGGTCCAGCACGAGATCCTCTGCTCCGTCTCCAACAGCTACGAAGTTCTTGAGTTTCTCGGCCGGGGCACGTTCGGGCAGGTGGCCAAGTGCTGGAAAAGAGGAACTAATGAGATCGTGGCCATCAAGATCCTGAAGAACCATCCATCGTATGCACGTCAGGGACAGATCGAGGTATGTTATGATGGTATCTACGTTTCTGGGTTTTTGTTTTCCAATCTCGGGGGTTATCACCTTATCAAGATTTCACCGTGTTTCGTTTCCGCCTAATTTTGCTGCAGACTGCAACTGGCATGCCTTTTTTCTTCTACTTTCACTTACTCCATGATGAAACTAAATATGAATTTGCCCTTGTTTCCCCTCAAGCTAATAGGGTTAATAAGTAAATGACATGATGCTAATTTTGTCCTTTCTGTCGGTTAATTTATTCAGTGATATTACAATTTTAATTTCATACGGTGCCTTGAATACTGTTATCATATAATAAGCCTGTGTTGTTTTAATTTATGAATTAAATTAATTTTGAGATTTATTTATTTGGAAGGGTCATAAAGGCAAGAAGTAAAGTTTTATATCTTTTGAAACGTCATGAGGGTGAGTGAATGATGACTGTTTTCATTTTTTCGGTGAATTAACCCAACTGATCACTATATATGACTGGGTCGCTAATCGCATTCTAAACCGCTAACAGACGAGTCCCTACCAGCAGAGAGCACCATTGAGTCACATGCAAACTGCGGACCTAAAATCACCCGATTCGAAGCAAATCAGTCAAACAGGATTAGTTATTTTGTGTGTATGTAAATTTATTTTTACTTCACGTTATCTGCAATATTTATGGTCTTTTTGGGCAGGATAAGCGATAGGGCTGGGTGATATATCTAACGATATGATCATGCGCATCTAGTCAGCAAATCAGGTTCCATGATTACCGCTAAATCGTCATCATCTGCTTTCAAATGGAGAAGCATTTAATAGAAAGAGCTTTTTAATAAGTAACATTATGGGAAATTCCCGACATTAAAAAAAAAAAACACGTTTAAATGCCTAGGCTATTTGCTTTGTAAGAATTTACAGAGATACTTCAGATTTAAAAATGCTGACTTGTTAGATTGTTTTCTCATTAAATTTGTAAGATTTCTAATTAATGAAATATAATGTATGGTATTACTAGGGAATACCAATAGGGCGGCGCGGCGGCTTCACTTTCATGACGCTATGAGCAGTCTAGTTCTCTATTATAGATCAGTGATTAACCCTATAGTTTGGCAAAATGTATTACTATTGAAACCATAAACTGATATTGAACTGAAAAAACATTCGTCCATCAAATTAATGGTGTATTGTGTAACCAACTTGCAGAAAAAAAACAAAATGGGACATGATAGAGGAGGCCTCTGCAGACGCTTTTGACTAAAGATGTGGTTGCAAAGGGGAAATTTTGCATGCAAAAAAAGGTCAGATGTCTATTGTCAATAGTGTAGATGTATGAAACAGCTCAAACCAAGCAGCTTCTGTTGGTCAGGGCAACCAATTGAGCCATTGTGAAATTTGCATGGGGAATTCTTTTGCTCTCATGCAAAATGTGCTTTTAAAATGACTGTTTTAAAATGTGACCACAATTGTCAAGCACAGCTATGATATATTAGACAAAGAAAGGTCAATTGCGGGTGTAAAATGTCATGTGGTCTGCCTTACATTTTGTAAAAGATTATTCATATGAAGCCAACATGAATACAAAGATTACTTTCTAAAAACCTGATTGTTTTCAGATTTTCTTTGTGGATGCTCTTATTTGTAATTGGCACTTAAAGTGCCCCTATTATGGGTTATGAAAGGTTCAGATTTTGGTTTTGGGAGTCCCAACAACAGGATGACATGCATGCAATGTCAAAAAACACTTTTATTGTAAATAAAATATACTTAAATATGTTTTTATCTTACTTGCTCAATGACCCCCAAACGATTCACTCAACAATCCATTCTTCCAAACCCCGTCCTGTGTGTGACGCTAATCTGTGGTGATTGGTCGGATTGGTCTAATTTTCATGTCATTATGACTGTGATGCCCGATAAAGCAGTGTTTGTGAGCGCAGTGCTGCTTTGTTTTACAGTGTTACTGATGAAACCGCTATTTTTACCGCTCCAAAAGCACCACCTAGTGGCAAAGAATGAATTTGCATTTTCATTCAGACCAATGAGAAAAAGACCAACAAGTGGGCGGGGAATATATGCTAATGTTTCGTGTTGACTTCAACATAAAATGCTTGGGATTCGTTTTAAAAACGACTGTTTTCAATGATTCAGAGTCGACTCTTTCTTTTAATAGACGGTAACTTTATAAATGATGCACTTTCAGATTTAAAACTCTGCAGGATGTTGTCATTCACTTAGAGCTGTGTTACACACTGCATGAAAGGACATTTTCAAAAATAATAGCACTTTAATATCTCTCCTAGGTGAGCATATTGAACCGGCTCAGCGCGGAGAATGCTGACGAGTTCAACTTTGTCCGCTCCTACGAGTGTTTCCAGCAAAAGGGCCACACGTGCTTGGTGTTTGAAATGCTGGAGCAGAACCTTTACGACTTCCTGAAGCACAGTAAGTTCAGCCCGCTGCCCCTAAGACACATCCGGCCCATCCTGCAGCAGGTGTCCACGGCCCTGATGAAGCTGAAGAGCCTGGGTCTCATCCACGCTGATCTGAAGCCTGAGAACATCATGCTGGTGGACCCCATCCGACAGCCCTACAGGGTAAAGGTTATCGACTTCGGCTCAGCCAGTCACGTCTCCAAAGCCATCTGCTCAACTTACCTTCAGTCTCGCTACTACAGGTGAGCAGTTATCTGTATTGTACATGCTTACTGATCACACATCCCACAGTTATGAGATTATGATGTTGTAATAATCACCCGTTTAACTCCTAAACGCGTTCATAAAAGAAAGAACCTACGTGCATAGATTATGATATTTTTCTTCTGCTTTTTATCCTCAGAGCCCCTGAGATCATCCTTGGTCTGCCGTTCTGCGAAGCCATCGACATGTGGTCCCTGGGTTGTGTGATTGCAGAGCTCTTTCTGGGCTGGCCGCTATATCCAGGAGCTTCAGAATATGACCAGGTCACACATGTTATGTCCTTGTTATTATCAGGAATAATATTAGCTCTCACCTCTCTCAGTTCGATCTAGGGTTGCACGATGTGTCGTATAAGCATCGATATCGCGATGTACGAATCCACGATAGTCACATCGCAGGACGTGCGATGTAGGCTGTCGTAGTTGATCCGTTATTCATTAACTGTATGGGCCAGCTGCTCCCCGGCCCTTGATGAATGTGATTTGCGGATTAATTACACCGCTTAACCATCATAGAGTGCAAGTTTATAATTTGCATGTGTTTTTAAGTCATGTCAGTTTAACAGGGCAGAGAGAGCGAGAGAGAGAGAGAGAGAGAGCGCGTGCGAGAGAGAGAGAGAGAGAGTGCGCGAGAGAGAGCCCCGGCTTCATGCTCAGCGTCTTCAAACAAAATGAGCGCTGTCCACTGTCTTGCTCTCTCTCCCTCGCGCATATTAATCAATTGACACGATGGTGTCGATGTTTAAATCATTTAAAGTGAAAATGTAAGTGTGCTCACCCCATTTTTGTTTGTATGTAAAAATTAGATTAGATTTCATATCGCAATATATATCGCAGAAAAATAAAATATCGCAATGTCATTTTTTCCCAATATCGTGCAGCCCTAGTTCGATCTCAAATGGCTTTCAAAGGAGCTCTACAACTGTATATTGTCTTTACTTGTCACCTTAGTTATGTGTCTGTGTCACTTCATGCAAGCGCTATATGTTGTGATCAAGTAATACTTTTATGATTGTGACATGTACAGTCTTTCACGCCAGACTGTAAGAGAAATTGTAGCCAAGACATCTAGCCATGATTCAGCATTGACAGCCGGTCGCACATCATACGCAAGTTTAAAAACCTAGCATCTAACATCGCCAAGACCATTAATTGACTGTAGCCTATCAAAGACTGAATGACTTTAAACCAGCAGAAATCATTCATGATCCCAGAAATGTACACGCAATCCTCCGACTCCTTGTACTAACCTTGACCTTTCCCATTTCCCCCCTCCAGATTCGGTACATTTCTCAGACACAGGGATTGCCTCCTGAGTATCTCTTGAGTGCTGGCACAAAGACAAGCCGCTTCTTCAAGAGAGGACCAGACTCCAGCTACCCACTGTGGAGGATAAAAGTCAGCACCTAGTTCTGTGTTTTCTTAAAAACACAAGTAACACTGAATGACTGAATAGTTTCTTATTCAAAAAAAGGTTGGTTAATACTGAACTAGACTAAGACCTGTGTATTTTTCTAGACCCCGTCTGAGCATGAGGCCGAAATGGGCATCAAGTCAAAAGAAGCGAGAAAATACATCTTCAATTGTTTAGATGACATGATGCAGGTAATTTAGAAATCCATGCATGGGATGGAACGTGTCATCAGTTTAATAGATCAGTCGAACCCTTTCTGATTGCACTGATTGGTTTCCAGGTCAATCTGCCGACTCATTTAGAAGGGACGGACATGTTGGCGGAGAAGGCGGACCGCCAGGAGTTGATTGACCTGTTGAAGAGGATGCTGAGACTGGACGCTGATAAAAGGATTACGCCCACAAAGACCCTGGCGCATCCGTTTGTGACCATGAGCCACCTGCTGAACTTCCCTCACAGCTCACAGTACGTCCTTTCCAAGACTTCTAGAACTGGTTAATTTGAAGAAGTGCATTTTAAATTTGCTCTCGTATCATATGTTTTTTGTAGTGTGAAGTCGTGTTTCCAGAACATGGATATCTGCAAGAGAAGGAACGGTAGCTTTGACAGTGGGAAAGCCCTGTTTGCTGCTAACGCTGTTCCTGGAGCTGCAGGAAACCTGACGGTGACCTTCAGCAGCCAGCTGAACCAGCACAGCCAGGTGAGGGGAAAACCGCCGGGTTACAAATGATCTGGATTCCCATCAGTCTTTAACGTTGCTGTACATCTCCTCAGGTTCCTTCTGCTGCTGGAGCCGTTCCTCTCCTTAACTACCAACCGGCTCTTTACCAGCAGGCCACCATTAACATCCCAGGCCTGGCCCAGCCCAGCATCCCCCTGCAGACCCGTCCCACTCAGCTGTGTGCTCAGACCGAACCTTTCCAGCAAACCCTCATCGTCTGCCCCCCCACCGCTATCCAAGGTGAGCTGGAGCAGGGTGCATTTTGGGTGATTTATGTCCTTTCGATGAGCCAGACTCCATCCACTTGTAGTTAAAGGTGCCATCTGTAATGTTTGGCAAAAAAAATCAAGTCATACTCCACATTCCATACCAGATGGGGGCAGCATGCCTCAATAAAGTGAATTGGTCTACTCTAGAGTAACAAACGAGAAACGGCATAGTCTCTATGCTCCGCCCCTACTTTCACAACAACACTACAGCCATAGCCCAAGCCTAACTGTGCGTTCACACCGCCGGCGTCGAGAGCGTCAAAAATCGCTCTTGCCGCTCTGCTCACGACGCTGCAGAAAGATTTGTGAGCGATCAGACGCTCTGACGTAGATCGAATGCTTATTTTGTATTTAAAGCGGCCGCAAAGCAAACAAGCTTGTTGATCTCGTGCAGATTAACCACAGGGAGTTATAAGTTAACCTCATTAAATATTGTTGTGGACGAAATATTAGGATCCTTTACTTAAAATGAACAATCTCAGACACCTTGGTCCACGTATCACTTTTAATTAATTTTTTAAAGTGCCAACTCTCAAGCATTCACCGTGAGACACACACAATTGACTCTTTTCACACGCTTTCACGCCACACATCAATTTTTTCACGCACAGAAAAACCACGAAGCAAAGAAGACACGTAGATCAACCGACTAGACAGAGCAGGTTAGTTATGATATAATAAAATGGGTAATGTTAAGTTATAGCTAGCTAATTATCAAACGCAGCTACGGTTACCCATCGCTAACATTAGCACGTTTATCGAACAGCCTTCGATACATTTCTATGTTATAACTTCCCGAAAACAAATACACAAACATATAAAACAAACTTCTAGTGAAATACTAACAGCATCTAACTTAGCAATGCAAAAGAAATGTTGCAAGTTCGGAGTCGAACCTCATTTCTTTCAGGTCCATCAGTTGTCTCCAGCGATTAAAAGCAGTGCTGATGTTTACTCTGGTTCGGCTCCTTTTCTTATCGGATTTGATTTGTGATTCCGAGCGCTGTTGTTTCCCTGTAGCGGGTGGTGGTCTCTTGCCAAGGGCTTCAGTCATCCTTTCTCTCTCTTCCCTGAACTGAAATGAACTAGTGGGCTGTACTTTCCACATGATTGACATCAGGTTCAGGCACGCCGACAAGCCGTGCGAGTTATTAGTGTATTGCAGGTTGGCTGGTGGATATGTTGCCCGCAAACCGCCTCCCATGGCCGAAACTGGTATTACGACACCTGTCGGGCCGGGGCTAGTAATGCTAATGCTAATTAAGGTTGCTATCTCTGCAGCACGATAACTTGACATTTTTTTAATGACATCGTCGCCCTTATTTCTTCTCATTCTTTTAATGCCTGTAGGTCATGTTATGGATATTTTTACCTCAATTTTTGCATATGGCACCTTTAATACATCGGTTAACTATTTTATTGATGAATATCCGGTCTCTGAGATATTAAGCTGGCATGCACGCAGTTAATTTTGGACTTATTTGATATTTTATTTGTTTATGGAAGTAATAACTGACACCCAAAAATTGCATTTGCTCATCCTGTCTTCCAACAGTCTCAAAAATACTTTATGGATTTAATTGTCGCTCAATCTACCAATCTTTTTGCTGCTGACCTTCGATAATTTAACCACAAATTTCTTAAACATCATGTCTATTTCATTTCTATTTGCTAAAATGACCATGTTTTTTTTCCCTGTTCTCTTGTTGCGCCCTCTACTGTTCGGACTTGAATTTGTATTTATTTTCGCTTGAGTCATTCAGAATTTGTTTCATGATTGTTTTGCTATTAGTGCAAGATGTTTTACAGTTGATTATTAATGCGATACGATAATGCAAGGCTTTCCCAACCTTGAAAAACACTCACTTTTTTTTTTATTTTTTCTTGAAGGGCTTCCATCTTCTAATAAAACCTCTAGCTATCCTGTCCGGATGGAGAACGGTGTTCCCGTTGTCCAGCAGAACCAGTCCACGCAGCCGCTTCAGATTCAGCCCAGCATGCTGACGCAGGTAAGACATGCAGCACATTGTTTGTGGAACGGTGGCATAATATCTAACGCTGACGGTCCATCACTGCAATCCGATGAACTGAAGAGGAAACGTCAGTCCTTAAAGTCTGCATGGACAGCTGTTCGGCTGCTGGCAAGTGCCTGTAAATGGCACGTGAGCTCACAGCCTTGTACCCCTGAGCTGAGTCTGACCTTATGTCTAATCTTTCCATGATTTTTGCCCTTTCCCTCCATGGCGCCCCCCTCCACAGGGCTCCTGCACGCCTCTGATGGTGGCCACGCTGCACCCTCACACAGCGGGAGTGGCGTCCCAGTACCCTCTGCCCCTGGCACTGGGCTGTGGGGCAGGAAGGCCTGCCCTGCTGGAGCAGACAGCCACAGTGCTGGTAAAGAGAGTCCCACCCAGCGCTCTACCACTAACATCAGCATTTCTCATTGACCCTCTTCCTCTCTTGGGCTCTTTCCAAAATCTTGCTTAAATGCATCTTTCCTTCTAATCCTAGTCTCATTCTGGTCTCTCTGTTATAGACCATATCTTTTATTTCTTTCGGATCACTCTTTGATATTTTTTTTATTTTTTATCCCTTTTTGATATTTACTTATGTGTCTTTTTTTTCTCAGATCTCTCTTTGATAACTTGGGATCTTCTTTAATCTCTTGGTTATCGTTTTTTTTATTCATTTTTTGATCTTTTTGTTGTTGTGTTTGTTTGTTTGTTTTTCAGTGACACTTTGATCTTTAGTCCGATAACCACATTTTTTTCTTATCTCTCCTTTGATCATTCTGGATCCTCTTTGAGCTTTACTGACCTTTTTGCCATATTTAGTTTTTACATCTCTTTTTTTTTCTGATATCTCGCTTTAATTCTTTTTATGGTCTTGAATAGTTTTTATTTATTCTCCCCATCTCTGTTTTTATTTTTGACCCCTATCATTTTCCTTTCTGAGTTTTTCCTATCTTTTTTTCAGCTCTTTTTTTTTAATCATCCCTTCTGTTTTTAAACGTTCTTTTTTATCTTTCTCTCTCTCTTCTCTTCTAATCTTTCTTTCTGCTAGGCCTGTCACGATAACAAGTCTTTGATGTGCAATATATTGCCCCAGAAATAATTGCGATGAACAATATTACTTTCATTTTAAGACCATTTTATGCAACTTAATATATAATCATAATATAAAAGCATAATAATGCAAGAAGGCCAGCACACTTTCAAGTGACGAAAACTTTTAATTCTTAAGAATATTTTGAACATGGAAATTAAGTATCAAAATATTAGATACCTCAAACTTGAATAAATAGTAAATAAACATTTTCTAACAAAATAATGCAAAGTAAAAAGTTGGAAAAAGAAAAATTCACAAAGAAATTGTATGGAGATTTTCCCCTGCCCTTTTCTCTGTAAATTAAGGGTGCACTGTATTGCTGAAAAACACAAACATAAGAATCATTTTCTTAAATTTGAGCTAGCACCAACAACATTGTGTTATGTACAAAAAGCTGCAAAAGACACTGGTGCAAGTGGAATACAATAAACATGGTGACATCACTTTTAATATAAATATAATGGGCGTCACCAAAAATGATTGAGGTCACGTACACACATTGTGCCATGAGACGATGTATTGATTATTGCGAAAGGGGCCTACTTTTTGCCTGTTCTCTCCTCTTTCTCCATCTCAGTCCGTCCCTCGTCATTCTCTCTCCGTGCAGGTCTGCTACAGGCATGGGAGGCATGTGCTGACTCTTCTGTGCTTTGCTTGCAGCTCATTGTTGTGTGAATATATCCCTCCTCCCAGCCCCTCCTTCTTCCCTCAGGGGAGGACACTGACCTAGTCTACAGCTCAAAAACACTCACAGCCGTGTTCCTCTCCCTCTCATGGCCATGTCTGTCCGCAGGTTACTCTAGTGCTGTCCATACTGGCATGGCACCTCTTTTGGCCAGTTTTGCACACTGTCTTCTGACTATTTAACAGCCATGATTTTTCCCAACAGGTTGCTGGACTGCTCTTTCCTTCCCCCATCTTTAATTTTATAACGCTTGTGTATGATTTATGCATGCCGTGCTTGTCTTGGCTTTTTAAAATCATGCGAAATGGCATCTAATGCTCCGGGAGAGAGTTGCATATTTTGTGTTGTGCGTTGATGGATTATTTTAGTATTATTTTCTCTGTGTCATTGTGTGCATTGATGTTACATCAGCATGTTAGCTGGAGTTCTTGATCATTCTGGCATGGCACACATGTTTAATTTAGGATTGAATGGCCATATATGCATCAGTGTCACTCATTGTGTTGGTGCAGGATTGGTCATGGCTGTTTTTATCTACTGCTCATTTGCCAGTGTTTTTCCGAGTGGCAGTGTCACTAAAGCGTATATTCTGTCGTACTCCAGCAGGCCTGGCCGGCGGGAACCCAGCAGATCCTCATACCCTCCGCGTGGCAGCAGGTGCCTGGCATGACCATCCACAACCCCAGCCACCAGCCCACAGTGACCGAATCTCCTCCGGAGACCCTACTGTCCCAGACCTCTAAACAGACTTCAAGCTGGAGGTGAATGTTTGGGAAGAATCGTAAACGTTCATTATAGCGTGTTTGCATGTGCTCGATACTGATTGGTTGGCTGTTTCCTGCAGGGCGTCTCGCAGCGGTCAGCACAATGGCGTCGTCCAGCAGAACCCACACATCCTCGGCGGCCTCAATCTTTCTCAGTCTCTCAGTCGAGGAGCGTCTACAGTCACACGGTCTCAGAACAAGAGGAGCAGGGTCTGTTGTGACACTGGAAGCAGGTATTGGCACATTCACTTATAACACTATTATATTATTTTTGTTTGGTGTGCTATTTAAAAAAAAAAAAAAAAAATCGAATAACATGATGTGATAAACTAATGCGAGGACATACATTAGGTGTCCAGATGCTGTTTGAGGGTGATAAATCTCTCCGTTTTCTGTCTGTCTGTCTATTTCTGTGTTCCCAGCAGTGCTCTGGTGGGCTCTCAGTCGCTCAGTGCTATTCTCCCTCAGCCCATCATCATCTGTGACACCCCGAGTCCTGCTGTCAGCGTCATCACCATACACAGCGACTCTGAAGACGAGGACGACAGGAAGTTCCACCCTGCTAGGTGAGTGAGGTCACTTCCTGCTGTGATCTGCACATACGCAACACAAAGCAACACAAAGTTTGAGGTCAGAAAGATTTCCAAAAACAAATTAATAATAATGTTAATACTACTGTTATTCTGGGGTTTTTTTTGTTTCTGGCAGCTGTGGCCCCAGTCACAGGACTAATGTGATCAGCTGTCTGACCGTTCACGATTCGGACTCCTCCACTGCCAGTCCCCTGTCTCCCAAACCCCAGAGCGGTCACGCGGGGGTCCAGTCCTCACGACTGTCCAAATCCCTGGCAGCGGAGGCTCCATCTGTGAAAGCTCAGCCGGTGGAAAACTCCATATCAGCCAAACTTCCCCCATCGGCTGTAGGTGAGTATTAACTGATGTCCAATGTGTATCCGCTGGAGCTTGGTCAGCAATTCTGGTAACATTTTAGAAAAGGTTACACATGTTAACTATTAACTACGACGTTTCTCTCAATAAATTCTTAATTTGCTGCTTATTAATAGTTAGTAAGGTAGTTGTTCGGTTTAGGTATTGGGTAAGTTTAGGGATGTAGAATAAGGCATTAATATGTTCTTAATTAGCACTAATACATGGCTAATATTCTAGTAATGTGCATGCTAATAAGCAACTAATAGGTGTTCTCTATTCTAAAGTGTTACCACAATTCTTTATAAAAGGAATGTGTCACGTATGTTTCAGGTCTTGCACAGAATTACTACATGAAGCCTAAGAGAGCCGCGGCCACAAGGCAGCCGAGCAGCTCAGGAGAGAGCGTCAGTGACCACCTACAGGAGCCCAGCAGATCTCAACCACTGAACCTCAGTCAGGTGACTGCTTCTGTGCATGCTCCGTGCCGCAGTGTATCAAAAAGAACGTGTGGTTCAGTTTCCTGTTTTCCTTTTTCCAGACCACTGTCTCCTCGTCCCAAGAAGCATCCGGTGGCTCATCCTCCCTGCGCCGACAGCACACCTACCCACCAGCCTCGACTCGTTACGGTCTCCAGGAGGCTTCGTCGTTCACCAGCACCCCCAGCCTCTACACCTACCCCACCCCCGCGTCCCACATGGAGCACCTGCTCGTACAAGGCTCCTCCCCCTCCGTGCTGGCCCCGCCCTCTAGTCACTATGCAGCCAGTCTTATCCCAAAGGACTCCATTGGAGGCGTGGTCCACGGACTCTCCGCCCACTACCAGCAACATTACTCCACCCATCCTTACACCAGCACCACTAGAGGAGGCGGGGCTTACAGCGGGTATCAGCTGAGCCCGCGGAGGGTCCCTCAGTACCCCTATATATGACACAAACAGGCTGTGGCACGACACACATGCCGTCAACTGCTGCAACTGGTTTGAGCTGTCCTATTTATGTTTTAGAAATCTATCATGTCGTTTTGCATCTGTTTGCCGAGAAATCCAGTGTTTATTTTCTTGGCCCGAGGAACGCTGACGTGTTTTTAATTCGTAAGCAATAGCGGAATAATGCTGACATAAAGGAACAGGGATCGCAACGCCGTAGATTTGTCGGTTCAACTAAAATCCTTTTACACTAATCCTTGACTCGTTTATACTGCAGTTTGTTTTTAGATTCAGTGTCGTGTTTTTGTTGTCGTAGGATCTTATGTTTTTAAGTTATGTTTGATCGTGAAGCTGACTGGTTCTCAACCACTTCACCGGAAGGTCGAGATGTGGAAAGAGGAAGAAAAAAAAGTTATGTGCCCTAATCGTATTGTTATTTAAGTTAGCGCTATATGTTAGTCAAATCAAAGTCTTGGTAGAATCGTAGAGTGTATGTTGTGAGGAATATCAGTGGATCTAAGGAGTAACATCAACTTCACATCAATTTTATTTTATTTGTATTTTTTTAGCTAAAATTGTTTAATGATGTCAATACTCTCATTGGAGAACAGGTGTGGGGAAAGATATTTAACAGAAGAGCTGGGATGTCAAAGCCAATGAAAATGTGATGCTACTTCCAGAAACCATAATTGCACACCGATGATTGGTTTTCTGATATTAAGTGTGCTTTATTTGCAGCATTTCTAAGTAGTCTGCTTATCAAACTAGAGAACACCAAATATGTGTCTGTGTCAGACTCCGTGATCTTTGAAAATGCTCGAAACGACACTGTGACGGACCTCTACGGTCTTGTTCTGGTCTCAATAACAGGACGTGCCTTGACATTCTCTCCATGTTTGGCAGTGTTTTTGAGTTCAGAGAACATTTAGCAAGTACTGTACACATTTTCTAATGTCAAGCCACAATGGAAAAAAAAAAAACACCTCCGTTGTAATGCCATCAAATAAACAAACATCAATTGAGTTTTTTGTGTCTTGCTGTGTTTTTAGCTTTTCTTTCTTCTCTATCCCAGTTGTCTAGACAGCACTATCTTTTTGCACACCCATTTCCAGACAATCCAGTTTAAGACTTTAAGCTTCAGATGTGATCATACTGATGAAAACTACATTCCCTCACAGGAGAAAATAAATAGTCTGATTTCCATGTGGTACAGCAGCATTTCAGAGAAACTGACAATGAACCCTGATAGCACACGTACATCACCGATACCTCTATTTAAATCTGCAAGATGTTTTTTTTTTATTAGTGTGTTTTCTCATCTGCTATAAGTATATAGGACGTTTTCTATCAGATGTCAGAATGCATGTAATACTAACATCTAAGAAGATGTCTATCAGATGTTTGTACACACCAGGTGCTTTCCAGATTAAGTGATCTTTAACGGAAATACGTATGCTATCTGGGAACTGCATCTAAGAGAGAGAAAAAATAAAGGCTTTCTGGTGTTTTGTGTAAATAAACTAGTAACTATAATCTTGCCTTTAATTGCAACCTTGAGTCAGCTAGCAGAAGTTATTAATACTCCACCACATGATATGGCTAACAACCTTAATATATGATTTAACAAATGTGGTTCAAACAACAAGAGATATACCACAATATTACTACGGTTTACATCGTACTGTGGAAGTTAAAGGGACAGTTCACCTTAAGTTGCTGGTCCCAAAAACAAAACAAAAAAAAACTATGCAGTTCAACGGGTACCAGCAACTGGAGAACTGTCCCTTTAAGCAGCGAGTTTCGTCGGTGTACGGAAAGGCATCGTTCACATCCAAGGGGCAAGGAACTCGACCGGAAGTTGAAGTCGGGTGGGGGCTGCCATCTTTTAGCAGAACTTCACTTGCGTTAGCATTCCCATTGACTCCCATTCATTTTGGCATCACTTTGACAGCGAATAACTTTACATCTGAGACGTTTAAAGACTCTGTTTGTCCATTATTTATTTCTAAAGATACACGACAATGTATAAAGGGCTCCATTACCTTCTATGTTACATTATGGCCCCGTATAAACAGTTTTTGTAAAAAATAGGCTAACGATTGCGTCATAACCACTCGGCTCTCTGTCGCATTACCGTACAGACAGGAGGAGAAGCTCGCAGGCAATTAAATTAATATTGCGTACTGGCGTTACATTTTAAAATACTATACAAAATAATTAATCAGAATACTTCTGCTCACTCACGACAAAAACTCCCCGCTCAAGCTCGCCGTCTCTGCAAGATTAACGATGGCAGTTTGCACGCACAGCCACTTAGAAGATTTACATCTGTCAGACAGGTTGCTGACGTCGTCAAGCTTCGTTTGAGTCTGCGCGTCAGAAACGGAAGTGCTAAAAAACGCTAAAACTGGGCTTCATTTGTCTCAATTGAGTTCCAATGGGGTCGCTGTGTCCATTTCTTTTACTGTCTATGTTCACATCACGTCCGTCATTAAATATACAATCATCCAGTCCTGTAGGTGGCGCAGGTCGTCGACGCAGCTGTCAGAACAGCGCGACTTCAGTCCGTGGTTGTGAACGGGATGTGCAATGTGTGTGCGTGCATTTAAGCTGAAAAAAAAAACAATAATAATGAAGCGTGCAAAACGCTTTCTGTTTTAATCTGAGGGTTTCATTCGTCACGGGAGCTGTGTGCGTCCGCTGTGTGTAAATATTGTACGTTTTGTCTTGAGAGGCAGAAGACGGAGAGCTGCTGCTACTGTAAAACAAAACAGCCTCTATTCCATAGACTGTATAAAAACAATAATCATAAAGATGCAGATCACGAGCCAGAAGCGCAGGAAATGATCGCTCTGCACGGAATCTAGCAGGTAAATTAAAGTGCTTGTGAAGTGGTTTTCTAACCTGGCTCCACAAATTAATACAATTTTAGTATTAACGTTAACGGTTTTCTTTATATTATTATTGTTTACTTAGTTGACATGCTATACTTTGTGTCAAATGGTGACTACATTTTAAATCTTAGACTACAGCTACATTTTTTATTTATTAATTATATATTTTTCCCCTTTTTTTATTTTAATTCACTAGTAGTAGAAGTAGTGAATCAAGGCAAAAATGTGTAAAAAAAAAACAAAAAAAAAAAAAACTTTTGTGATGTTTATTGATCAGGGGAATGTTAGTAAACTCTGCTGGTAAGCCCCATTGAAAACATGGTTGCTTTTGGACTTAACATTGCTACACTATTGAGAATGGACCATGTGGCTTTTTTTTTTTTTTTTTTTTACAGAGAAGAATTGTTTAAATCAAACAGCACATGATGAAAAGTGTGAATCAAAATTGGCTGAAAACAAAACAGTCTGTTGCATGCAAATGTGTTTATTGCACCAAATGATGGTTTTGGTGTGAACAGGCTTGTGTGCTCTCCTTCTGTCCTTCAGTGACATCATGAATCTGGTCCGTCTTGTGTGTCGTCACAAGACAGCCCTGGCACTCGGTGTCTTCTTCCTATTCGCCATCGTCCTTTTGTTCCTCGCCAAATGTACGTCTGAGACACTGAAGCCGGCCGAGTCCCCAGGGGCGGCGCCGCGGGCCGAAGCACGACCGAAGCATTCGGCAGGACCTCCTCACGCCAAACAGCTCTCTTCATTCCTGGCCGTCCTCGTCACCACGGGCCCGAAGTACACGGAGCGCCGCAGTATCCTCCGGAGCACCTGGCTGACCAAACACGATCCCGAAGTGCTCTACTGGTTTGTGGTCGGCACCGAGGGTTTACCTCCGGAAGACCTCCAGAACCTGGGATCCGAGCAGATCCGTCACCGGGACCTCCTCCTGCTCCCTGACCTCCGGGACTCGTACGAGAACCTCACGCAGAAGCTGCTCCACATGTACTCCTGGTTGGACCAAAATGTTGACTTTAAGTTCGTTCTGAAGGCCGACGATGACACCTTCGCCCGCTTGGATGTCCTCAAAGAGGAGCTGAAGACGAAAGAGCCCAGCCGACTCTACTGGGGCTTCTTCTCCGGCCGCGGGAGAGTGAAAACGGCCGGGAAATGGAGAGAAAGTGCGTGGGAGCTGTGCGACTACTACTTGCCTTACGCTCTGGGTGGAGGCTACGTGCTGTCTGCTGACCTCGTGCACTACGTACGTCTCAACGTACGGTTTCTGAAGACCTGGCAGAGTGAGGACGTGTCCCTGGGCGCCTGGTTGGCCCCGGTGGACGTGAAGCGGGTTCACGATCCGCGCTTCGACACGGTTATAATAACTAGTATTCCAGTCACAAATTCACCTTCAAAATTCCTTAATCAATATTTATTCTAATAAAACGTGCTCCCTTGCATAAAGTAATGAAGTCCATAAGCAGGTTGAATCTCACCTGTGTGTTGTGATATAGCAGGATATTGAACCGTAGGTCTGTCATCACGAGGCAGAGGCACGATTGTTTTAAAGGTAAAGCTTAGATCTCAGGAGGAGCGACTGGACTGATGCTGGATTACATACAGGTTCAATCCTGCTAAGCTTTGTTGCTTAGAAAAATTCATCTCCTGTTCTCTCAATATCCAAGCAGAATTTGGTTTAGCATGTGGAACAAGATCCATAGATTCTTTTAATGGTCCTCATGTTGTTTTATGATAACAGCAGAACAATTTCACCATTACGAAGCCATGATAAAGCTGAGGTAGACACTAATAGCTCAACAGCCCTTTAACTGTGGCACTAAAAGAACAGAAATAAAACATGAAACACAGCGGCTGCCAACTACTGAAGGAGCCATCCTGTTATTATTATCACTATTTATTTTAAAATAAATTAAGTTCCATAACATTGCCTATAAAATCTTTATTATTATGAATAATAATGGGGTTTTATACATTATATAAAATTATATAGCATTATAAAGAGAGATAACGTGAAATATTTTGATTTAATAATTTATTATTCTATTACTATCCTATTTTATCAAAATATATTTAAACAATTATATTGTAATGAATAATATATAATTATTTAAAATATATAACATCGATAAAATTATATATTAAAAGTATAACGTTATATAAAACATGATAATGATATAATAATTATCATTCTGTAGACCACAAATATTTTGATTTGTCTGAAACTTACCGACTTTTATTGTACTTCGGGACAGCTTTATCTGTTATAAACATAGAGGCTTTTATTCTGTACGGCGATTTCCCACAATTCCGGCTGCACCGGAAGCGCTCTAGAAGCCTGCGCTGTCTACGGGCTCTGGCGGAACTGATGATGAGAGTAAACAAAAAAACACTGGCTGCTTGCGCTTCTCCTCAACACGGGATCTGAAAGCTGCGAAAATGACAAACGGTACGTTAAACCGTGAACGATAAACGCTCGTTTAATGAGGTGAAATGTTTTTCTTTACAGGAGCGCTGCACGGGAAGTCTCTGAGTGTGTGTGTGTGTGTCTGTGTGTGTGTGTGTGTGGACGTGGCTCATTATGGAGCCGCAGCTGGTTTAACCTTTATCTCTCGACACAATCATGATCATAATGGCATATAAATCAAATTGCTTTGATATATTCTGGTTAAGTGTAATAAATACAGCGGAGAATCAGAGTTGGTGTCTAACAGATTCACACTCATCTCTGTGTGAACAACATCATTGATCCACCTGAGCAGCCAAAGCGTTACATCTAAATTAATGTCAAATGTTGTACACATTCTGCAGTTATGAGGTGTGTTGTGATCTCAAGTGTCACTGGCAAATCATCAACTTTATATATGTTTTTGTTTGTACTTACATGGCTGCTCTTTGTTCACAGTGTACTCTTTCGACGGGATTCTTGTGTTTGGGCTTCTTTTCATCTGCACGTGTGCTTACCTGAAGAAGGTCCCACGTCTGAACAGCTGGCTCTTGTCTGAGAAGAAAGGTGTCTGGGGAGTCTTTTACAAGGGTAGGTCATCTGTGGGATCTATAATGAAGATCATGACATTACAGTGAGTTTTGATGCGCTGTGTGTTTTCTCTTTTCTCTGTAGCTGCAGTAATAGGCTCGCGGCTCCACATTGCTGTGGCCGGGTCCTGTATGTGTATGGGATTTTACCTGATTTTTCTGAAGTGACCTGGAGGAATCGCTCTCTTTGGACACTGGACTCTGAACACCAGTGAGAATGCAGTGCTGGCGAGTATCATCGGCTACAGGAGAGAGACAACTCCACCTGCGGTTTTGCACCAATTTAAAGTGCCCCCTATTATGGGTAACGAAAGGTTCAACAACAGGTTGACATTCATGCAAGGACAAAAAAACACTTTCACTGTCTTATAATATGCACCTATTTTTATCTTACTTGCTCAACGATTCCCAAATGATTTGCTCAACGATTAATTTTTCCAAACCCCGTTCTGTGTGTGTGTCGGATTGGTCTCGTTTTCATGTCATCATGTCTGTAATGGATGATAAAGCAGTGTTTGTGAGTGCAGTGCTGCTTTGTTTTACAGTGTTACTGATGAAACTGCTATTTTTCTGCTCCAAAAGCGCCACCTAGTGGCAAAGAATGAATTAGCATTTTCATTCAGACCAACAAGTGGGCGGGGAATATATGCTAATGTTTCATGTTGAATTTCTACATGGTGCACTTTAAGATTTAAAACTCTGCAGGATGTTTTCATTCACTTAGAGCTGTTACACACTGCATGAAAGGACATTTTGTTCATGCTTTCCATATCTATAAATGTTTAACTTTTATTTTTATTTTAAAATTTGGACTTAGATCAGGGTTAAACGATAATATTTGCCAAAATTTAAGAACCTATTTATGGATTCAGACATGCACAATTCTTGCTTGGGCTTAGAGGGGTAAAGTTAAAGAAGGCAGAAACAATGTTATCTTGTACAATTTTTTAATAGAAGTTCATATACTGAGAGCTTCACTATTTTAGGTTTTGGTGTCATGAATGGCTTTATTATGCCATTATTCAAATTTTGGCAAATGTTTATAATAAACATAAGACCTATTGTTTGCAGCATGGGACAAATGAATAGAAGATGATTTTCCATAGACTTCATGGAAACATTCACTTTCACCTGCTATGATTTAGTTCAGTAATGCTACTAGATCAAAATTAAACTTGTAAAACATTTTATTTGATACCATAATTTTATAATACATGTAGAAGCAAAACATCTTGATCAACATCATGTGTATTGTATAAACTCCCCTTTCTTGTCTATTACACATAACAAACATGTACATGATGTTCTTTTGTATTTAATCATTCAAATGCATGTCTTAAAGCTTATCTGAACCTATCATCAACTCTTCATGCACAAAAGCCCAGAATTCACCGATCTTCTTTCAGTAAAACTGTTTGTTCAGCCTGTAAATACACACACTCAAGCTCTATAGAAAATGATAGATAGCTGTTGGAGGTTCATATTTGTAAACAGGTGGAACATAATATTTTCTGAATAATCATATGCAATAAAACACTGAAAAGAGGTTTCTTATGCATGTATTTGTCTTTGACCAGCAGATGTCCTCCGCGCGCAGTGTTTTGAGCGCTGTGACGCTAATCAATAATTTAAAGAATTTATTGGAAGATTTTGAAAACTGCATTTCTCTATTCACTTAGCTGGTGATTAAATAAACTGTAAAGTGCCAGGTGTGTTCTGTGGTTGTGCTTTTCATTTGAATTCTTTAGTGGTTGTTGTATGTAGCAGTCAGTGGATTTTTTAGGTCTATCCCACACAAGTCCGGACAGTTATGTGATTCACCGAAAATTTTGAAAAGCTTATTTAAATCAGTGCTGTTGAGAAAGTTTTAAAAAGAATTCAATTTTAACTGCACATGGTGCACTCTGATTTCAATGTCTATAAAAGTATACTGTTATGGTTTTGTTTATGTCGCGCTCTAACACAGTCACGTGGACCCTGTTACTTTCCTCAGCGCTTTTCCGGATGAACCAATCACATTAGCGTCTGTGATTCTGATGAGTACCTCCCGCACGTTTTATTAATGCTGAAATAAAGTAACAAGTACTAATAAAAGCAGTATACCAGTATGTGGTTCCAAATTCAGCATAGTACTAGTCTTATATTATTACCAATAAATATATTGTTTTATTGACAAAAGGATTCGATTTTTTTATGCTTGAGAAGTATCAAAGCAATATATTTTATTTTTATCTGGCGTTTTTAAACCGGTGTCTGCACATTTTAAGACATTTTAATGTCCAATAGAAAATAAAAAGATAAAAGGATATAGCATTCATTAATATTACCAAGCATACATACAGTATTCTCATTTTAAAACAAAAAGGCTATTCGTTTTTTTTTAATTATTTTACTGATCATATACTTTTAACAGTTACTTTTCTTACATATCGTGACTCGTGAGTGATTATTTCTATTTTGGTGTTGCCAGTATTAATATTGATTAATCGTGATAAACTAAGTTCTCGTTCTCGCGAGGTTTGGAACGAAGTACCGAGAGTTGCCCTCGTGCAGTGACGTCACGCGTGTTGGTCAGAGGAGAGAAAAGAAAAGAAAAAGAAATCCGCGCAAGAAACCTGACGCGTTGCCACCGCGCGACTCCTCCAGGACCAGAGCGGGAGTTTGTGCAGATCTCATGCATCTGACCGATGTCCTCTAATGCACGCGGAGCCTGCGCGTTCGTTTGTCTAGTTTTCGTGTTTGTTTATCTCAAGCGCTGAGATCAAGAGAGCAGCACAGAAGTTTCCACTCCTCTACAGGAATGTCCCAGAAGGAGAGACCCACTTTCTATCGACAGGAGCTCAATAAGACCATATGGGAGGTTCCGGAGCGCTACCAGAATCTGTCCCCTGTGGGTTCTGGAGCTTATGGATCCGTGTGGTAAATATCTCATGTATTCTGGATGTCGCGCGGAAAGCTATTGCGTAACACTATGTGTCCGCTCGGGCCTCCTGCGTCTGATCCACTGTGTTTTTCAGCTCTGTTTGTTGAGAGTTATGTTGCAGCATTGCAAGTTGAGTGAGAGAACATGCTGTTTGCAGAAGGAAGGTCTTGCATATATCTTTGCTGTGGAAGTGTTTGCTCTGCAGAAGTCACTGGTGGCTGTCAGATGGTGAATGTTCAGCCATTCGATTTAGGAAATGTTTGAGAATGTCCGTGTTTTAAAAGTGACATGCGTACTAGATCACATTTTTGGGCTTGCTTTGCATTAGTCAAATGAATAGGAAAATGGATTGAGGAGTCCATCAGAATCGAGTGTGTTTTTAGCATAGACAGTAAAGGTTTTTAGGCTTCACACCACGCGCGCGCAGCTTTTTTTTGTAACGTGACATCTGTGGGTTTGTGATGCCGATCTGCTGCGTGCTGACCATGGGTTAATATAATAATAAATGCATGATGCGTATTAGAGTTTTTATTGTTGTTTTAACCATTTGTGTGTAAAAAAAAGGGATAATAAAAGTTTTGAATAGAAGCTCTCACACTTTTTTTTTATATAGAAAAGACAATAAATAAAAATAAGCCGTAATAAAAAATATTATTTTAAGTAAATCATATAAATGAGCAATGCACACATGATGATAAAATAATAATGTAATAAAATACGTTATTATTTTTAATAAACCAATAAAATATTAATGAATTAAACAACTATAACTCAGTTATGCATATAAGTTATTAAACATTAGATATAATTAAAACTCATTTGTTGATATAACTAACTTAAAATCTAAAAAAAATTAAACCATAAAAATAATCTGTAATAAAATATATAATTTATATAAGTCATATAATTTAATAAAATGCATATGAATCAGTTGAAATATATATATCCGCAATCTGTAAAACTACCTTATGAGAAAAACATAGGCTAGGCGTAGCCGAAAGTTGAATGACCTGTTTGAATTTGAGTAAAGTTTCAGTGGAGTGAGTGAAGTGAAGGCCTTCAACGCTGTGCATGAGGACAGGATGATGTCACCACCTGCTCTGACTCATACTTCCAGCATTAAGTGTTCTCCTCACCACTGCACTTGGTAACTCATGCTTTTGAGGAGTCATGCTAGAATGAAACCTCTTCTAAATATTACATAATATACTCAAAAGCTCTAGCGGTTTTCCTTCAAGACCTAGACTTTACATTAGACATCAAGTGGTGACCCAGCTCGGCACCTAAGCTCTGCAGGAGCTCCATTGATTGTGCCCATATCCGTGTGTATTTGACTAATACGAGGTTAAATGAGAGCAAAATATTTGGCATGTGGCTCGGGGCTTTCTAAAAGGAACAGCCAGCATTTCTTTGCATGCTCCTGACATCAAAGAGGAGCCACGGGCTTTGATTTGTCTTGAGGAGTGTCCGTTCTAGTCTCTTTCCTTGTGTGGGTGGATCCTGTCCTAGCCAGAGATATAAATAGAACTCCATTGTGTGTGTTCCCAGGACATTTCAGTCTGGTAAATCAAGCGGTTCAAGTGTGTTCACTGTCAATCATTGCTGTATGAAGCTGCAGCACTCCTGCCATGTGTTTCTAGGCATGCAGGAAGCACTCTGTCTGTCATGCTGAATATAATGACACTTTCTATAACCCAGACACGAGAAGTGTAGTCATGCTACAGGGCACTGCATTATCTGCCACACTTTTCAAGTGATGTTTTCAGCTCAGTGAACAATAGACAGCAATGTGTGTTTCAGACAGTCATTTAAACATATATTTTTCTTTTTTTAAACAAGTAGTTTGCAGTAAGAAAAACATGTAACTGAATATGTATGTAATGGCACTTTTGCTCAAGCTGTGCTGGAATCCAGCCTGGTTTTTTAGCCTAAGAGCTTTTACATATTATATTCCCATTCATTTTTTTTCCCATAGGAATTTAAAAAAAGTTCTCGTTAAGGAGTTCTAAGGCCGGTGACACACTGGCTGCGTGGCGTGAGCGTCGCGTGTCTGAAGCGTCCCAGAAGCGTGGTGGCTGCCTCGCGTTTTCTGTCTTTACACACCAGAACCGTGCCTGGTGCGGCGCTGGCACGCTGCTGCTGTAGAGGGAAACCGTTGACAGACCAGGCTCTTGTCTTCATGACAACAATATCAACTTTTTTTTACACCCCTACACCTACACCTACTGATAAAGGACACCGTCAAAAGTATTGACTGCGAAATAGATTATGTTTGACCGGTGCAATATTTGAAAATCGATAATTATTTATTTATTTTTTAAATTACATTTATATCTGATTTTGTCAACCTATAGACTTTCAAATATCAAGATATCATGAATTAATATGTATTTGTGTACAAAATGACATATAAACACATTTCCTATTATATTTAGCCTGGAAACGCTTCCAACACGTGCACGTGTCGCGTGAACAATAGGCGTCGGTTCTATTTCTAGAATGAATGCATGTCTGAGATGCACGTCTCACGCAGGCGGTCTGTAAGCTCTAACCTGTTAACATGGGAGCCGAATTAAAAACAGACACGTCACGCGGCTGAGACGCTTGCGCCACGCATCCAGTGTGGTAAAACCACACAAAAGACAAAAACCACACCAAGCAGCTAAGAGCACAACAGTATTACAAACTCACAGTTTGAGCAAAAAGTGTTTGAAAATTTTAACCTGAAGGAAGCTTTTGTAATTAAATAAATTATAAAAAAACCCATAGATAAATATAAAACTATTGATTTTGATTTGAATAGATGTTGAATAGAAATAACATCTGACATTTATTGCACGATATCCATATAAAGACCTTATGTAGGGCCGCCCCTTTTCAGCACTGCACTCGTTTTGTCTTCCGCTTGTATTTCCACAGTGTGAAAGTAAGATCATACGAATTTATGAATGAAGTGCTGTTTTAAAATCTTCCCTGTCTACTGACATTTGTTACGACATCGGCCTCGAACATTACAGTGCAAAAGATAACTCTTGCTAATCTCCAATAACTAAGGCTATGTTTACAAGACAACATAAAAATAAAAGTTTTTCCCTAATAAAAGTTTCCCGTATACACAACCACATTTTCAAAATGATTCGCGTTTACACATATCTGCAAAAACGGCCAAAAACTATTTATTGTGTATGCCAGGCCAGTAGTTGGCGCTGTCCCCATTAGTAAACAGCACCTGTAGGGAAGTGACGATTATATGTTGTATATGATGCGTCTCCGCTGTTGGTTGTAATATTGGTGAAGTAAATCCACACTTTTCTGAAGAAGCGTTGAGCAGCAGCAACACAAAGCAACGCAGATGATAATAGTGCCGTTTTCAAAAATGTGTTTTCAGTCCCCAAAACACAGTTGACCGTTCACCGTTTTTGGCTGAAAAGTTGTGTAAATGGCCCCAAATTCACTTCGCCAGCTAATCACTCTTCAGCAGTGATGGTATAGAGCTTTTATTGCTGGGACGGCCCCATCTTTCAGTATAAAACGATGTTCAAATCCAGTGTCGAACTGGGCCTTGTTTATAAAACATTCATTACCAAAATGACGGGAACAAACACACATGTGCGAAACTCGCTTGCTGCCCTGGAAAACCAAACTGCATCCACTGTTCATGTAACACTGGGTTCTTGGGGAAGCTGAACAAAGGTATCTTTTCCTCACATCCAGAACACAAATTTAAATCTTTAGCTCCAGCAGGTGAAGTCTCTCAGCCTTATAATGCATGGCAAATGGTAACAGAATCTATAATGCTTTGTTCACACCAAATGCGAATAGAGCGTCTGTTGCGAATGATTTCAATGTTAAGTCAATGCAAAGGTCTCGCGGCGCGAATGAGGCGTTAAGCGCAGCACGGAAGACGCGAATTGACGGGCGAATAGAGTGCTTTGAACGAAACGCGCGTTAAGCGCGAATTGTGCTTTTTGTGCATTTAGCGTTTGACGCAAATTCGACGCTTGAACATATTAATAGATAAATTGAATAAAGGCCAAAGATAAGAAACATTTAATTTTACCCCAAACAAATTATATTTTATCTTGAACCACTAAAGAGACATCAGAGCCAGCGGCAAATGTCAGAAGGTCTAGTTGAGCTGAGGCTGCTCTCGGCGGATACATGATGACGGAGCTCCCGCTGATCGCATGGAGCTCATCTCCGAGATCGGCGAAACACATTTTTTAAATAGACGCTGTCATTATAAACAAACCACATATTTGAGTTTAAAACAACTACATTCTCGCCTGAAATACTTTTAAAACTACATTTCATGACACAATAACAGTTATATTTTGAAAATTATCCGAATAAAAATGGCGGTTGAAAATGCTGCGTGAACTCAGCTGGCAGAAGCCCCCCCATGACTCGAATTCGCGTCTGTTGTGAAGTTAATTTCACGCGCGAATGAAGCGAATTACTCGCGTGAATGAAGCGAATGATCTCAAAATGGTCAGGCGGCAAACTAGACGCGGTAGACGTGAATTTGACGCTCTATTCGCGTTTGGTGTGAACACATCATAAGAGTAACAAGAAAAAAAACATGCACTGACAAAACCTAATTAAACCCTGTGGCTTGTGTCGATACATTGATGTGTAAAGACACAAAACAATTAGACTGTGCAAGAAACTGAACAGTATTTATTTAGTTTTTTTTTTTTTACCTCTGATTCACGCAATGTCTGAACTCTTGTGAACGCGCTTCACAGCAGCAAGCACGTGAGGCTTCTTCTTGCATTATGGCAGATTGCAGACTTATAAGTGCATTACCGCCACCTATCTCTCGAGTGGACCATTGACACTAATTGAGATTGTAGATAGAGTGTGCTCTCGAATATGCTCTAGAACCACTCTAACACAGTGGTGGAAAGAGTACTGAAAATTTGTACTTAAGTACAAGTACTGTTACATTGTTGAAATAATACTCAATTACAAGTAAATGTACTCCTCTCAAAAACTTCTTGGAGTACTGATTACCAGTTACTTTTTAGCCGGCGTTATTTAATCATCAAACAATATTCATATCAAAGACCTATGGGGATAATAGCAATATGACAACACTGAATTTTTAGAAGCAGTGATTTAAGAGCCATATACAATATGTTAGGCCTATTTATTTAGATAAATGAAGATCAGATGGCTTTGACCTGTAATGACTGTAAAATATAGTGATGCAGTAGACAGACTAGGATATTTATATGTACAACTCCGACAAATATCCTATTCCAAAACATTTCTAGCACAAATTTACATGGTAAAGAAAATTAAAGTTCCATCTTTGTTTAAAGACTTTCTGGTGCATTTCACTTACAACCAATAACATTTCTAGAAGGATATTCATCAGTCAGGTGTGGATCTATTCTGAATGTTTTATAACTTTTGACAAAATTTAATCCAGATGCAAAGAGAAATCATTTCTACTTGAAAAGCACGGTGAGATCGCAACTACACACAGTCTGCTCACAAGCAGTTCATTTTTGTATAAGTTAGGCCTATTTGAGAGCTCGCCTCCAGTTTTCTGCGATTACATGACCGCGTTCTCATGTTACAATAAAGCGCACGCCACATTTGCGCGGGAATGATTAATATTATGCGGAACTCCTGCAATTCCGAGCAGACATTCAGACTGTAATTGACAGGAGACGGATGATTGTCAAACTCCCTGTCGGAGAGAAGAGAGTGACGATTGTATCTGTGTATATTTGGTAGATACTGTGGAAAATGAGTAATGGAACCGTGTCAGATATTTCAGTATCAGTATCACTATAATGCTGTTCAGTTAACGTCAGAATCTGTTGAGATTCTTAGAGGTGTGTTTTGTGAATGCAGCAGTGGGATTTCTAGCCTGTAAGATGCACAAAAGTGTCAAGCTATGACTGTTTGCAAAAGGCCCACACTGTCCAGGTCTTGTTGTTTGACAGAACAGATGTGGAATCTGCCAGAAGGCTCAGACTGCAGCGCTCTGGAAGTTTGGGGCTTTCTCCTGCAGAAGCTGGATCAAAGAGAAAATCCATCTGTAAAACAGAGTCCTTATTTGAGTGAGGAACAGAGGTGTTTGTCATGAACATGACGTACGATAGAATCAGCAGATTGTAAGCACATTCTGTCTGTTTCTTCTTCCCTCATTAAATTAAAGCTATTTGTGATGTATGATGCAGGGCAGAGGAACACAGTGACTGACTTACTGACTGACTAACTTGTGGTGCTCTTCATTGGAAACCGCGTTGGCCTGCTTAAGGCCTGTTTTGCTGGGGTTTGTTTTTCTTGCTCTGGCACAAGTTCTTCATGATCTAGGCGAGGTCGAACTGAATGCAAATATCTCCCTTGTCATTGCATTGAAAGGCACATTCCATATTCAGTGCAGAAATAGTTTACCTCACTGTTTGACAAAAGAAACATTTTTTTTTTTACTGTAAAAAAAACGTTGTCATGTTGCTTTCCATTTTAAATGCGCTTCTCTGTAAAAAGAAAATAATGGTGGGAATGAATCCAGGTCCAAACACTAATAGTTAATATAGACAAATAGGTGATAAAACTGCCATGTATCTTTTTATATATTATGTGTTTGTCCTGCAAAGTCATCAGTCTGGAATCTCCTCTGATACTGAACATCTTAGAAAAATGTAAAGGTGCAGTATATTGATGGCTAGCAGTAGACGTGGGTCCTGCAGTCCAAATTCAAAATACACTATTTCTCTTGCTTTTTAATATGCCTCTAGTAGGGCTGGGTATTGTTCAAAATCTTTCAATCCGGTGCCAATTTCGATACCTCAGTTTGGATACCGGTTCCTAACGATACTTTTTTCGATACCATATGTTTTAAAATCCATTTCCACATCAACACAAATACATTAAACACAAAACTTTTATTTTTATGTGTAACACTTCACACTCAGAATAACATTATTGATACAACTGGTTGTTCTTTTTGGATAGGGGTGTGCCATTCAGGGGCGGACTGGGACCAAAAGGTTGCCCTGGACTTTCTGGCAGACAGCAGCCCACCACATCATAACGCGAACGCCCCTGTTTTGATGTCATTTATTAATTTAATATTTAAGTAAACAGTTTGGGGATTTTAACCAATAGGGCAACTGATCCTCCGTAAAAAAAAAAAAAAAAAAAAAAAAAGAACAGCAGCTGTTTATTTAGTGACTCCTAGTGAGCGATACATGCTCATCAAGACACAAACATTCTCCTAGAACTCACACTTTGCATTCAGTTAGCAGATCCATATAAATCAGGCATGAACTTGAAGTTTATAAACTCAAACGATAGCTTTATGATCCGATTAGTGAACCGATGATTCCTTTGAGTCAATCTTTTAAAATAATAATTTATTTTGTTTAACGAAACCAGTGTGGATACCAGTGTTTCACAAACTGTATAGATCTGAGCTGCAGGGCTCGCAAAATCACTAGCCCCACGTCCCGGGGCTATTGTGTTTTCCAGTCTGATGGGCTATCGTGAATAGTGATGTAAAATTCCTAACTTGATTCGCGTTGTTCACTCGCTTGAAGGGGGTGAAACGGATCGTAGCTGATCATTTGCACTCGTTTCTAAATATTGCTGATTCAAGTGTTTTAAACAATTCGCGCGCGTTCGGAGCTTGCGCTCATTCATTCAAAGCACGCGCTGCAAGCAGCATTTCAGACAATGCGCGTACAGAGAATGAATACATCTTTCGCGTATCGTAACTTCTGCATGAACACATACACACAAAATTATATCAAAATAATTGTCTCTGCATGTATTCTCGTAAACACAGTCGGTTATGTTTTAAGTGAACGTATACGGTGGCCTGCTGCTTAGAGAAAGTCGCTGTACCCGATAAATATGTCTCTCTCTCTCTCTCTCTCTCTCTCTCTCCGTTTTTTAGACCACGTGATAGGGGGCATGTTTCAAGATACGCAATGGAGTAGACCAAACTAAACCGGGAGGGAGGGCAAGCCGGCTATGGTTGCAATACTCTTATTGCATATGTTGCACTTTGCTGACTCGGCATCCACTTGTATAAAGTGTAGCCACACTTTGAACCTCTTTGGCATTGTAAAACGGAAATGTTTTGAGAAAAAACAACTACACTTGTGTTGCGAATTTAGCTCCTTACATGCACGTATGCTACAAGCTCACACAGACACAGCCGCTTGGCAAAAAATAAAATAAAATACGGCCGCTTGGCTTTTGGAACCGAAATTTGGCACCAAAAGATAAATAATTTTTCGATACTCATAGTATCGAAGTTTTTCGTTCGATACCATACAGGCATCGAAGTTCGGTACCCAGCCCTAGCCTCTGGTCGTAGAGCTTTTTAGTAGTGGTCAACCATAATATTTGGCATTTTTCAAATATCGGCATCTGACTTTTATTTTGATGGTGTTGAGAGCGGCAGCACCTGAATGACATTCTCCCTCTTGTTTACTGTTGTCGTTAACAGTTCTGTCTAATACAAATAAAAGTCTTTCTAATAATCAGATAGAACAGTTAAACATACATTAAAGGAATTAATGTATACAGAGTGTATTATAACGATTGCTTTTATATTATTAGTAATAGAAAACCAAACATTATAATACTTTCTCGTTTGCTGTCAGCATTACGCAAATATGCATTTATATAAATTAAACAAATATTTGAATGGCTAATGAATATTTAATTTCACAAACCTTGCAAACTCTATGCAAGTCTATGCAAGTTGTCTATGTGTGTCAGGTTTTAAGTTTGGACATTGCATTCATCAGATATAGATCAGTTGCAAATGTCCAACGCAAGACCAATTAATTAGCTTTGCAACTCGTTGTTAGATCCAAATTATTTTATTTTTGTTATTGTGCTGAGTTTTTTTGCAAATCAGATGTACAGCCAGCATAGGACAAGGCAAAAAATGATTATTTAATACATTACATTGGCGAATAAAGTTTAGATAATCATTTTTTAGCTTTTTTGAACCTTAAATCAATGTGTTAATCTAAGTCATGATTTAAAGTCGGCACACACGTCTTCTCTATTGTGATATTTATCTGAGTGGAACAGAGATGTTGTTGCAAGGGGGAGTGCAAGTTATGATTTTTGATTTAAAAATTAGGAGGGAACTTGAATAATAAAAAAAATAGGCCTATTTAAATTGATGCTCAAGTAAGTAATTTACACTGCAATATTCCACAAAACAAAAGAGTTTTCAACGTTGTTTTAAACTGACAGATTTAGCGACATTAAACTTCTGATAAGCTATGAATGTTCATAGGCTGTTCATTGTTGCGTTTGGGTTTGGTTAATACAGAGGAACAGCTACTCTAATCACAATGTCCATTATGGGCTACATCAGCGTGTCCTGGTTTGATAGAGATATGGGACTTTTCCTGTACACTGTGGTGGTTTCCCATGTTTCACAATCAGCACTGAGTCATTGGCTCAGGTCTCTCTGTGCTAGATCTTTCTTTTGGATTCAACCCAGCTTGCATGTGGTAGACCAGTCCTGCGTGCAGCTGTCTTGTGCTTCAGCACTCTAACTCTACCTAATGTTCAGCCTGTTTACAATGCTTGTAGGTAGATATCTCTCATAAACACCACACCCTTTAGCGTCTGCAGTGGAGACGGTTCAACTATGCCTACTTCCACGTCAAGCTAGTTTGAATCACGCAGTGATTGTTATGTAAGGGGAGAGCAACATTTGTTTAAGACTCAACAGTAAAGCTGTACAGATCTTGACCTTTCTGTTGGCACTGTTGTCTGTCAAACTATATGCCCGATTGGGATTTATCTCGTCTTATCAGTTCAGTTGCATCACAAAAATTTGCACGTTATCCTGTGAATGTTTTTTTTTTTTTTTCTTCTTCTCAAGGGTGTGACTATACAATCAGTGCAGGCACGTGACAGTAAAAAAATTATAAATTATTTATTAATAAAATAAATGAAAGCTCATTTGGAAAATGAAATTGGGGGATGGTAAAATATATTATTATTATTATTATTTATTTTTTGGCAAAATTATTCCTTTATTAATCAGAATCAGTTTGTCAAAAGAACCAACTTTGGTACCAGTCGGTACTGAAATGTAAAAAATGTGACGACACCAGCATTTCCAGCTAGCATTTTGAGCTAGCATCACTTTCTGATTATGTAAGCATGTTAATGCATTAACCATAACCAAGGGCTGGGCGATATGGCCCAAAATATTATCGCAATAAAATGTTGTCTAAAATGTGAAATACTTCGCAACTACTTAAGATGTGGGAAAGCAGAACATCGCATTTATGAATGTAAAGTGTGCGTGTGTGTGTGTGTGTGGGTGTGTGTGGGTAAGGAAATATTGGGCCAAAGTCGTGATTAAAATCAAAATCACTATCGATCAAAAAATTGTGAATGTTTTTTTTTTATTTTTACATTTCATATCTACAAAAGGGTGATAGATGCGTTCTAGATACACACCACTTCTGTTATGTTAATGGAGCATTTCATGCTTTTTAAAACCTTATAGTCCAAATGATCAAAACGTTCCTACAGTATAATTTTTCATAGGATTGCTTGTGAATCTTGGAGCATACTCCTGGGTAATCTTGCAGTCTGCGATGTTGACCGAATCATTAACATGTTGTTCTTTTTTCCGCAGCTCCGCGTTAGACACAAAGACAGGCCTGAGGGTCGCAGTCAAGAAGCTGTCCCGGCCGTTCCAGTCCATCATCCACGCCAAGCGCACTTACAGAGAACTGCGGCTCCTCAAACACATGAAACATGAGAATGTAAGTGATGTTTTCAGCTCTTTTTTTCACCTACATATGCATACAGATCTCTTTTGAGAGGCTTGCACTGTATTTTTGAAGTTCTCACAAAACCTGACCGTGTCTCTTTCTCTTTTCTTTTCCTCATAATCTGTGACTTCCTGTACTTCCTCTCTCATGACTATTAGAGCATCCTCACATCCTCTGTCAGCACTGATCCCAGTGGGAGATTCAACTGTGCGTTATGAAACTATATCGATTGTTGTCTGTGAGCTAATGAGGGAAAGGGGAGAGTTTATGCACTATTAATGTATAATGCACTGCACTGCAAATCATAAATGCATAATGTTGTGCTCAATGTTTTGTATTTTAGTTTAGTTTTTTTCAAGATTATAGCCTTTTTAAATAGCTTTACGACAGATCTCTCTAATTCTGTTCATAATGCCTTATTATGTAGGGCCCTATGATTTCTGGGATGTGGAAAAACGTGCGGAATTCAGTTGTTAAAATGGAATTTACTGTTTAACGCGGAAAGTCACGGAATTTGTCAAATTGTGGATAAATAGATCAAAAGTAGGTCAGTACACTTGAATCAAATCACGATATAGACTACTCTGTAAATATTATATGCGAAAAGACCATTTAAATATGAATCCTGAATGATCTGCATGTAAATGAATGACGCAGACATGCGGTTACATTCGCTACAAACACGTGTGACACTTGTGGTGTTTTCAGCCTCTGCTGTCTCACTACATGACAAGATGAACACACGACGATTTTCATAAGCATGTACCGCTTAATTTGAGAAAAACACAAACAGAAACTAAGGTCTTAACGGAACCCCGCCAAAATAAAAGTTTGGTTTGACTTGAAGAAATTATGACGGCAATGTTTTATATATAATATAATCTCAATAATAATAATAGCAATAATAATAATTATTACAATTTTTTCAAATAAATTATCAGAAAAACCAATAAACAGTAAACCTTTGTTGGGCAGCAATTAAACATTTTTTTTTTTTTTATAAATTAATGTTTTACGCCATTTTATTACCAGAAAAAAAATCACAGGATCCTTAATATATATATATATATTTTTTAACTTGTAATAAATAGTTTTTAAATTGTATAAGTGTAATAAAATGTAATATGGTAAGCATAAAAAGGATTTCATTGAGGGCCTAGTTATGGATAAAGTCAACATGAGGTTCTTTAAGGTCGAAAAGTGCATTTAAGAGTGTTGTGTTTTTTTAGCAGGGACACGGTATGTGCGGATGATCTTAACTGCCTGCTGTTGGGAAGACACTCAATGTACTTTTGCCTAGAAAAAACTCTGTTTTTGCCTTCTGGCCAGAGTCCACAAATCTTTGCAGTGTCTGTTTGAGCGTGGGTGAAACTCTACGCTGGATCACAGCCACCTACTCGCTCTCTGTTTCTCCCTCCCTCCATTTTTCCACATGCACACACATTTGTGTTCCTTGGTGTTGTCTCTCTGTCTTGCAGATGTTAATGTTTAATAAACGCCCGAATCCCTGAACAGATCGGCCCTTCAGACATCAATAAACCCTTTTTCATTTAGCGAACTGTGACAGCTGACAGGCAGCATCCAAGCAGGACCGTAGTAAACACTAGCTGTACTCAGAAGTGTAATATGAGCAAAACACAGCGCACTGATGAAATGTTGCAGCAAAGGGATGTCATAGGTATGTATGACTTTTGTGTGATGATGATGAATTTGTGACAGCGTATCTAAGCTGCACATTTCTGCATAGCAGAAGAAGCTGCAAGGAGAGTTTTAGGACTATTTTTGCTGTGCGTGGTGTGCTGAACATTTGAAAAATAAATTAATTAGTGCTGTCAACCGATTAAAAAATAAATCAATTCCACATTGTTGCACTTATATAATAATGCATTTTGTCGTAATTTCACATTGAATCTCCAAAAATTAATGTAATAAAATGGTATTGTTTAATGGCTTATGGTATTATTTATACCAATACTGCTACTGATGTCTCTATCAAATGCATTTTACCTCAATTTTCTATTAGTCATTCAGTATTACAGTATAATTTAAAGCCATTAATTTGAACTTTTAACTTTAACTTCGTGTTAAACTGAAATAAATAATCGCACAGTTAGTTTTAGTTTGGTCTGGAGGAGTGTTGTGATGATGGTGTTGAAAGCCGAACTGAAATCGTCATTGCATGTGTTCCTGGTCTGTAGCGATGTTGCAGGATGAAGTGCAGTCTGATGTTCACCGCATCATCCATGGACCTGTTTGCTTGATGACTTAACAGCAGAGGTCTAGCAAGGGTCCAGTGATGTCCTTCATTCATTGCATGAACATTTGGCCGGCATTACACAAATCTTCCCACATAGTGACATAGACATTTGGGGGCGTGTTAGAACAAGGTATTTTAGGAGAATGTGGTTCACTCTTAACTTTGATGAAGAATATCTCTTTGGATTTGAGACTTTAATCTGCAACTTCACAGATCTTCTTCATGCACCAAGAGCTTGTAACACCCCAAAGAGAAAGGAAAAATGTAAATCACATCATTTGACCCCATTAAGTGCTGAGATTTTGGGGTTTCTTTTGGGATGGGGATGATGGTGGAGCGTTTGAAGCAGGAAGGGACTTTGCACAGCTCCAGTGATCTGTTGAAGGTCTGTGGAAAGATGGGTGGGTTGCTGAAGGTGTTAATGGTTTTGTAAAGAGTTGGTCAGGGCGGGTGTGGGTTGTTAAACCAGGAGTTGTAAATCTACAGTAAAACTCATTCAGGTCTTCAGCAAGTTGTTGATTCGCCTCAGTGCTGGGGTACGGCATCTTGTAGTTTGTAATGTCTTTCAGGCCTTTCACAATGAAGCAGGGGTCTTTGCTGAGAAGTGGTTTTCCAGCTTTTTAGCATAGCTCCTCTCAACCACTCTGATCTCTTTTGTTAGTGTGTTCCTGGTCTGATTGTGCAAGACTCTGTAACCAACGCTGTAGCCATCCTCTTTGAGCTTGGGAAGCTGTCGGAGTTAAAGTGAACCAAAGAGAGTAACTGTGAAGTGAACCATGGCTTATCATTGTTGTGTGTTAAATAAGTCCTGGAAGGAATGCACATATCCTCACAGAAACTGATGAAACGTTACAGAATCTGTGAGTCCATCTAGATCAGTGACAGCAGCTTCAGTGCAGTCGAAACAGGCTCGTAATGCCCGCTCTGTTTCGTTGGTCCATTTCTTAAAAGTCCTTACTAAAGGCTCAGCAGATTTAAGAAGTTTTTGCCTGTATGTTGTAAAAAGGCACCAGGCAGTGGTCAGAGAGTCCTAAAAATGCTCTGGTGTAGCAGTGGTCCGAAATATTTTTGTAAAATATACATTTTTATCAGATAAATGCAGCCTTGGAGAATAATTGAGTTAACTTTTGAACGGAAGTTTAATCGATTGCTGCCGATCTGCCCCAAACACTGTCTGTCAGCAAAGGTTGGCCAAAGTTTACAAGTGTTACTGTGGGAAGAAGTGCATCGACAGTTTAACCAGTATGTAATGCACCTACTCCTCCTCTTGCAGTGAGAGAGAGAGGGAGATAAAGGTGATGCCCACACAAAATCTAAATGAGTTTCACAGAGGATGCAACACATCTCACTCTCTGCGCCGTTTCCTCTGAGAGAAACCGCACTGGGCCGCACGCTCACCAACATCAAGAAAACAACAGCAGTCAAACTATTTCATTAATAGTTCAAATTCGGGATGTTCCAAGCCCATCTCAGGGCCGATTAAATTTTTTTTTTTTTTTTTACTGATCTGTATCGAATATCCTAATCCTGCTTCTGTGTTTAACATATTTGAAGAGGACCTTTGTAACCATTCACTTGAAAGTGATTTATTTACGGTTTCCTCTTATCTGCTGTCAGACTGAGATATCGTTGTCATAATGCGGTGCTATGGGTTGTGTCTTGCTTCGAAGTTGACTGGCACGCTGGCATTCACAAGCTTCATGTTTTCTAAACTTTTCTCCACTTTATATATATCTAGAGGTGTGACGGTTAGTATATAACCGTGAGACCGGCACCATCATTAGAACTCTATAACCGCCAAAACCGTGTCAATAAAATATTTTTTACAAACTTTTTCTATCAAAAATTATTTTCATTTTTTAGATAGGATCATACGATGCGCAATATATCGGGAGACATGGTTTTTACCACTTAATGAAGTTTTGTAAATCGTCGGACATGATATTTACCACTTCATTAAATTTTGCTTTGTAGAAAACCTTTCTTAAAAACGAATTTCATTTTGAACAAATTTTATCTTAATTTTAATAGATGTTTCATCAACCAATTGCATGTATTTTAATAAATAAAAAGCAAATATAGCAGACAATGATAACCGTGACATGGAAGCACCAGCGCGCCGCGTTCACTTTCACTGCACTGTGAACTAGAGCGCATCTCATCGTAATGAAACTCAGCGTCGGCCTATGCCTCATACATTAGCATTAAATATCTTTGCTGCATCCTTTCTAGAACAGACAATGGCTTTTTTTTTTTTTGCGGCTCGCATCGGCAAAGCATAGACCGCAAAACAATCAGATGGCGGGCGGGTGCGGCTTTGAAATTTGCTCAAAAAACTATGGCGCGGATGATGAGTTTGGTGACAGATCTACTTAATAAACGGAGGTCTGAAATCTCTGCCCCTTTACCGATCAGTGCGCGCGCTGAAACGGAGTTAACCCGCTATCTTCAAGAACAACCAATTGACTCTAAGGCAGATCCACTAGCATGGTGGCGAGATAATGAAACAGCGCCCTCTCGCGGCTGTAGACGGTAATGTTTTCTCTTGGTTCTAAATAATGCGACTTATAGTCCCGTGCGACTTGTGTTTTTTTCCTCGTCATGACGTATTTTTGGACTGATGCGACTTATACTAAGGTGCGACTTATAGTCCGAAAAAAACGGTAAATAATTTTTACATTTTACATTGACAGAATTGTGAGAGAAAAAGTCGCAGTTACTTTGCTTTATTAAATTTTTTTTTTTCGTGCCAGAAATGGGCTTCCATAATTTCAAGTATCAAAAAGGGGTTATTTATTTAATTATTTATTTATTTATAAGTGAACTGTGGTGCACACTCAACGAATTGAAAAAAAGCAATTTTACCTTGATATTATGAAGCTGTCATGTTTCAGACTAATTTTCTTTGACTCTTGTCTTTGTTGCAGGTAATTGGTCTGCTAGATGTTTTCACACCCGCTACCTGTCTAGAAGGATTCGATGATGTGTAAGTATTTGGTTCATTTCTAGAAGGTGCTCTGACTTAAGTTTTTCCTAGGCTCTTCAGATTGTCAATTCATCTCACTTCATCCCAGAACGTTCTTCTAGGAAATGTTGTTGTAAAAAAGGTTGCATGTTGTATAATGGGTTGCAGGTCTATGGTTTCCGAGCCATACTGAGCAACAGAGTAACAGCTGATATGTGTTGGCACACTCCAGTGATTACTCTGGCGTAGCTGCTACACCTCAGTAGTGTGCAGTAATTATTTAATGTGTAAGTGTCTCCATTGCACAACCCTGCGTTACTCAATAAAATCTTAATTAGACATGTGTGCCCACTGTGTGGTGAAGGACCGGTTAAACCCAGTTACGTTCAAGTGCTTTCCATCCAGCTGTCAGTGCAATAATCGAAAAAGCAGCACCTGTCGAGTTCTGCTCTGGGAGGGATGAGGAACATCGTGGCGGCACACGTGATGGGGTTACCATGGCAACACATGGTTCATCCGCTTAGCATAATTTCCTCATAGGCACATATGCAATAACCTGCAAAATGTTATTGCCTTATAATATAACTGCCTCATAAAACAATTAACACAAACAAAAGAGAATGATAGCACATTCAGGGAGTTATAGATAAAAAATGTGTTGCCTTGGCAATAGTTTCATATGAGCTGGTGCAGTTATGAAATTTTGGGTGATAAATTGTCGTATTAATAATTACAGTTAACTCTTTTGTACATGTTACTTTCATTGTAAGCTTAATGCACATATATATACCTTAAGAAGAATGCTTTGCAAACATGTATAATCCTGGGCTATAATATATAATGATTAATAATCATTAATTTATAATATAATGACTATAATTTGTAGTACAATAATAATGCAAAATTTATTATTATTTTTTTTTATGGTCTGACTTCTAAAAAATTATTATACCATTATATTATGCCTAAATGTTGGGTTTGCAATATCTTTTAAGTTACGTTTATTAAAGCTCTCAATGATTTCTGCAATTAGATTGAATAATTGCAATCAGTGTGCAATCATTGCAATTGTGCACTTGTACTTCATTGGACCATTCATTGTTATAAACCTCATAATGAGAGGTTATAATTAAGATCCCAAGCAGAAAATATTTTACGAGTTAATGCTGCGCTGTGCCTGCTCAGAAATGTGTAAAGATGTATTGCAGCATTACATTATGTCACTTGTAATTGTGCAACATTAAACAGTCTGAGTAAAGACACCTAATGCCAAAAAAAAAGTACATTTGGCAGTGGTTTACAAATGCAAAGTGAAATTTAGAAACCTGACTAGACTTGACTATTAACCACACTGTCAGGTTTGAACAGTGTGAAACGTTGACTATTCTGGGTGTGACACCCTCTTTTACTCGGTGCATGTCCAATCTAACATCTGGGTCATTGACACAAAACTGCTATCATATAGATCCATCATAGCTAATAAAGGTGAAAGTCCCATTTTAATTTCATGGGTTCTTTAAGGACTGCTCTCACGCGCTGTCCAAATGTTGAGCCCAGTCTCAGTATATTTAATTTAAGACGGGTGAGAGCCGTTTCGAGGTCATGCCTTGGTGGGAGAGTTTCCCAGGAACAAGAGCTCCAGTGTGAGTTGTGTTTGGCTGCTGAGAGACTGGAAACTGGAGCTGGAATTTCTACACACAAGCACTGCAATATGCATGGAAACAAGAGCTAAGAATACTGTTATGCTGCTATAAATACTCCCGCCCCAAAATCTCGTGGAGAATGAGTAGGGGAGCAGAGCTCGGGGCAAGAGGGAGGAGCACGTTTGGCAGGAGATATTTCTGAACCGCATGTATCCATATCTACTATGTAAGTTTCTATGAAAACCTCTCTGACAAAGTGCTGGCTCCGCACCAGACACATTCCACTGTGCCAGGAAGCTGATTGGTTGTGCTGGATGCCAATCAGGACTAGTGATCCACTGAAATGACCAGACTTAAAATTTAGACCAGAATTTTAAGTTTTAATTTACTCAGAATCAGAAATTAGGTTAATTATCAACTGTCAAATAAAAATAAAAAATATTTTAACATTTAAATTGTAAGTTAAACCGTTTTTGTTCTATTAACTTTTTAATTATATAATGTAATAATGTACCAAGAATTCAACAACCATTTGTATATTATGTGTAGTAGTAATGTCTATCTCTGTCATTCTTTTATCTTTATTTTAAAAATAAGAACAAAGATTTTTGTCTTCGCCCTCTTTGGCCTAAATATCTGGCATTCCTTTCTTTGTTACATTGAAAGGCTTTGTCTTTATAATAGTTTGGCTGCTATGCTCAGACAACTTGCAAAATAGTAAAACATGACAAAGAATTGTAATAAAATCGTGAATCGTGATGTTTCTAAGAAAAAAATGTGTGATGTTATTTTTTTCCATATTGCCCACCCCTAGCTTGAGTATAACTTCAGTTGTCCTTCGAAGCTTTAGTGTACTTCAGAAAAAGTTAATTCTGGGTAACAGTGAAGCTTCCATCTGAGAAGTTGCTGTGTCATGATGACTTTGTTTAACAGGTATCTGGTGACGCACCTCATGGGAGCAGACCTCAACAATATCGTCAAGTGCCAGAAGCTGACAGATGATCACGTCCAGTTCCTCATTTATCAGATCCTACGAGGACTGAAGGTTAGGCCCCGCCCACTGTTTTCACTTTTACTTTTGTAATTGTTCAATGTAGTGGGAGCTTAATGAAAAAAAAAAAAAAATATATATATATATATATATATATATATATATATATATATATATATATATATATATATATATATATATATATATATATATTATTACGCTGGAAGCTTGCATCGAGATCTCCTTCCATCCAATCAACAACCGATGGACAGAAGGGGTGTGCACGAATAGTCGAATAGTCGATCTGTAAATATTATTAAAAAAAGAAATAAACTATTCGAATTTTACTGCGTGTTGCTTTGCTCGCCGTAAACGCAGGAGATCCATGTTAAATCCTAAGCACCGGGTGGTGCTGTGGAGCCTGTTAACAAGATGATTTTATTGTATCAAAGAATGTCGTTGTCTGTCTTTCTCGTTAAACATCATTTAAATAAATAATTGAATATTAAGAGTGCAAAATATTTTAAAACTTGAAATATTCGAAAAAATGCCCATCACTACTGGACACAACCAAGTTCCTACCCTACAGTTTTTTCATTTTCAATCATCTGTTTCACTCAGATGTACTGTACGTCACAACACGGGAGAAAAGTTCTGTCGCTAATTCCGCTGCATCGTGACTTTTTTTTTTCCCTTTAAAGCAGGGGTGCCCAACCCTGCTCCTGGCGATCGACTGTCCTGCAAAGTGTAGCTCCAGTCCTAATCAAACACACCTGAATCCACTAATTAAGGTCTTCAGGCTCACTTAAAAATTAGAGGCAGGTGTGTTTGATTAGGGTTGGAGCCAAACTTTGCAGGACAGTCGATTGGCAGGAGCAGGGTTGGGCACCCCTGCTTTAAAGGTACACGTTGTAGGACCTGCCACTAGAGGGCGCACTACCAAAACAATAACAGTAAAATAGATCAACGGTTTGCGCGAGTAGATTACATACAAAGTCAATGCAAAGACGCATGTTTGTTTGCATGCTTTGTTATATATTAAAATTCAAAAGCATCAATGTTTTAACTATAGAATAAGTGATACGTTGATCATATTGATTTAATTTATCAGGACTCAAAATTAATCACACATAAATGCACTTATTTCTATTTTATTTATTTATTTATAACGATTATGAAAATAGCCTGCTTATTCAGTCGAGCCTGTTTCTGTTTATTTGTAGCCACAGTGGCCTATACATCACATTTAGAATGAATCATAATATCTCTATTTTTATAAAAGCTCCCGAACAAAAAACATTATTTTATATTTTTTTATGATAGACAACGTGAGCTAAACTCTCGAGACATCTGTTCAGTCTTGTGACAGATACGTTACTAAATAAATACACGATTGTGACAGAGAATAATTCTGCCTTTTATACGTGATTATAATCCACATTGGATCAATTTATTTCAAACACTCGCCGCTGCCTGAAAGAGAGTTTTGAGCTCGACTTATTTAAAAAAGTGTTTAATGCTGGTGTTAAAGCTGTTATCTTTCTGAAATGATCCGCAGCGCAGATTCTGTATTTTTATAAAAGCTCCCAAACAAAAATCATTATTATATTTTGAAGATATGCAACGTGGAGCTAAACTCACAAAACGAGACGACAGATAAAATGTTACTTAATAAATACACAATTGTAATAGATAATAAGAAGGTGACGTCTGATTTATCCAAGCGGTCATATTTACCATGTTTACTATGGTAACGTTAATGTTTAGCGTGCATAGTCTTTTTCATCGCTTATAAATATTTCTGCCTTGTTTAGTGATTATAATCCACATCGGATCAAGTTATTTCAAACACTTGCTGCTAACTAAGAGTGAGTTTTGAGCTCAACTTATTTTAAAACCTCTTTAATGCTGGTGTTACAGCTGTTATCTCTCTGAAATGATCCGCAGAGCAGACTCTAGACGCGGAGAAACTCCGCCTTTGTTCATAACTCCTCCTCTAGCCCCAGCTGGCCCGCTTTAGCCCAAGGTTTTCGTCGGGTCAAAAAACCCTGGCCATCGGCCCGAGAAAGCCCCGGCGAGGCACGATCAAGCCCCGGAAGCGACAGTGGAAACGCGTCTAGCCCTGGCACGCACTAGCACGCCCGGTTTAAGCTCGATCGTGGAAACACGGCTACTCACTGCACGATTGCTATAATTCACTCTCTCTGATGTTAATTTAAAATATAATTGTGTCGAGTTCATAGTTCTTAGGAAAATGTACTGGAGTATGAAGGACCGTTTTGGTGTAATGTGTGCTTCACTCAGACGTTTAGCCCGCAGGTAATTGGTTCTCATTGATCTCTCTATTTGACTGAAGTGAATTCATCTGTCTTTCTCTCTGCAGTACATTCACTCAGCAGACATCATCCACAGAGTGAGTAGACCACACTTTCTGTTCATTCCTTCATTTATTTATGAGCAATGTGAAGTGATTAGTTTTTAAATAGTCTCTGGTGTTATTTTACAGTCATTTTGGAAGCTAATAAAAATGTGTTTATTTTATTTTCCAGGTATTTTATTAAATGTTAAAGTGATTTTTCAAGTTTACCTTTCTGTTTGGAGTGTAAAGAACTTGTGCATAGATATGATCCCAGAAGTTGCAAAGACTAAAGTCTCAAATCCAAAGAGATATTCTTTATCAAGGTTGGATATACCTTCACTTCCACGCCCCCATAAAATGCCTCATTTAAACACGCCCCAAAAAATAATGTGTTTTTTTATTTATTTTTTTTACATTAAAGGATGTCAACATATTCTGTAACACCAAATACTGAAAATAATGATCTTTTAAGAAGCATCATATGACCCCTTTAAAGGTTATTGACATTATATAATTGATAAAGTATTTGGGGAAAACTACAGACCTCCTACTGAACAGAAAGAATAGTTCATCCAAAAAAATTGCTGGAAAATGACACCCTCAGGTCATCCAAGATGTAGATGAGTTTGTTTCTTCATGGGAACAGATTTGGAGAAATGTTGCTCACTAATGGATCCTCTGCAGTGAATGGGTGCCGTCAGAATAAGAGTTCAAACAGCTGATGAAAACATCACAATAATCCCCACACCACTCCAGTCCAATGTATTGTGAAGTGAAAAGCTGCATGTATGTGAGAAACAAACCCAGTATTAGACCTTTTATCTCTGGCCAAAATGACAGTCCATAATCCATAATAATACTTCTCCAATGAAAAAGTCCATCTCCTGTTGTCCTGTTACATCAAAATCCACTGATACTCTTGGATTGTTTTTGCATGTAAACGATGCTTGATCAGTGCAGATATTCTTCTGATTCATACAAGTTGACATTTTCACTGGAGAAAGCAACATTATAGAGAGAGGACTCATATTTTATCTGGAAGCAATCGTTTAAAGTTAAAGGTCCCATTCTTCGTGATCCCACATTTTAAACTTTAGTAAGTGTGTAATGTTGTTGTTAGAGTATAAATAATATCTGTAAAATTCCAAAGCTCAAAGTTCAATGCCAAGCGAGATATTTGATTTAACAGAATTCGCCAACAAAAAAAACGACCCGTTTGGACTACAGCCCTCTAGTTCCTGCAGTAATGACGTCACTAAAACAGTTTTTTGACTAACCTCCGCCCACATGAATACACAAACAGGGGGCGTGGCCTTGTTGTGCTCCGACGGAGAAGAAGGAAGAGCTGCGTTTGTGTTCGACATGTCATTGAAACGCTGTTATTTTCATCTCGGAGTCCAATCAGAGCTTCCCAGGGATGCTGTACTTAGAGATGAATGGTAACAATTTATGTTTAACTCTGTTCCCGAAAACTATAATCCACATGTAAAACTATGTGCAGCACATTTTGCTGAGGACAGCTTCCTCAATCTCAATCAGTTTAATGCCGGATTCGCACAAAGATTATTCTTGAAAGATGGAGCAGTTCCCTCTTTGTCTGGAGAAGGCGTTGTTTATGGACCACAACTGGTAAGTGTATTTTATTATTTAAGTTGGTTCGTTTAACAGTTTCTGTAACTTATTACACAAAGGACAACGCTGTTTAGCTTTGTTAACTAGATGTTAGGGCTGTGCAAAAAAGCGAATGCGATGTTCATGTGCATCTCGTCAGTAAAAACGCTCCTGTGATTAGAAGTACATCTCCAGCACGTGCGTTCTAGTCCAATCGCGTTTCCAGGAGGGCAGCGTGCTCTCAGCTGCTGTCGAATCACAACACAGGAACCGCTGGCCCAATCACAACTCGTTACGTATTTCTGAAGGAGAGACTTCATAGAACAAAGAAGTCATCAGCCCGTTTTTATGACCGTGAAAACAGCGGTATACAGATAGGTGAATTGTGTGAAAAATACTGTTTTTTTTACACGCGAAACATGAACACATGTTATACTGCACACTGTAAACATAACCAAAGCTTCAAAAAAGCTCGAAAAATGGGACCTTTAATGTCTTATTTGTTTCTTACAAACACAGCTTTTCACTTCACAAGATGTTAATTGATGGACTGGAGTGGTGTGGGCTACTTGAGGATTATTGTGAAGTTTTAAGCAGCTGTTTGGACTCTCATTCTGACGGCACCCATTCACTGCAGAGGATCCATTGATGAGCAAGTGATGCAATGCTACATTCCTCCAAATCTGATCCAATAAAGAAACAAACTCTTCTACATCTTGGATAAGTAAATGTTCAGCAAATGTTAATTTTTGGTGAACTGTTCCTTTAAGATCTGTAGGGATGGAAAGACAGGTGAGCATTTTAGACCGATTTGATTGAAACTTACAGCTGTCAGTACGAATGAGTTTTTTCCTCATTAGTTGTTGCAGGTTTTCGGGTTTCACCCGCACCACTGCTTGTGTAAACACCTCTGTGGTTTATAATCAAGGTTATTACTGCCGTGACCTGATTTCAGCTCCCAGGATTACTTTTATTAGTGCACGAGAGCCATTTGTAGCAAAACATGGAGGGATTCAAACGAATACCTTATTTCTGCTCATCTTTTCCCATCATACAGGATCTTAAACCCGGTAACTTGGCTGTAAATGAAGACTGTGAACTTAAGGTGAGAGTGTTAGTCTAAGCTTGCTCTGACTGCATCATAATCATCATCATCTTCTGTTGCTTTTACACGGTCACATCTGTCATTATCATGCTCTGTTGACCAACAGTAGGTTTATGATCACTGAGGCACACACTGTAATATGAGAGATGATAAGTCTGGTTTATGGCTAATGCTTACTCTGCTATCTGAGCCCAGATTTTGGACTTTGGGCTGGCCCGGCTGACTGACGATGAGATGACGGGATACGTTGCCACCCGATGGTACCGTGCCCCAGAGATCATGCTCAACTGGATGCACTACAACATGACAGGTCAGGATTACCCAGAATTCTCACTTGTGTATCGAGGAATAAAAACAGCTTTTGTTTATATGGAATTTTAACTTTTTGTAAGGCACCAAAGAATAGCATTCACAACTGAATACAAGAGTGATCACCTAATGTAGGATGGCATCGAAGATTATCTGAGAGAATATGATTGTATGTCTACAAATAAAATGTTATTAATTGGTAATATTTTTCTCCATCTTGGTCACATTAGCAAAAACGCTTATACTTTATACCACGATATTGTAGTTTTTATTTTACATGTCTTTTTATTGGTTTAATTCTTATCATTACAATTCTTCATTCTGATTGGCCGACACATTTTTATTAATTTTCTGCACAGCTGTAAATTTTGTTCCATGTTTGTTGATCGTTATCACTTCAGTACATTGTTTTTGACTAGTTAAAAACATACTTCAGCAATTGAAATAAAGCTTCTGCATAGATTATAAGCATTAGATATTAAACTTTTGAAACTTGTGGAAAATTGAAATGTTGCTTTGGAAATGTTAAAATTACAAACTAAAAGTGAAGTAAAAAAAAAGTGTGTGTGTGTATATATGTATATGTATATATATATATGTGTGTGTATGTATGTGTGTGTATGTATGTATGTGTGTGTATATATATATATATATATATATATATAGTTATAATTTTATATATATAGTTATAATTTTATATATATATATTTTTTTATTTTATTTATTTATTTTTATTTTATTTTTTATTGTATTCATTTTTATATTTTATATTTTATTTATTTTATTTTTTATTTATTTTTATATTTTATTTTAATAAAATAATAAAATTAAATTAAAAGTGCATAATTGTTATAACAATTATTGACACTTAAACTAAAGTTGAAACAAAAGCTGAAAATATAAAATTACAAGCTGATTCAAAAAATTAATATTGTAACAGTCTATAAGTAATATTAAGACTATTTTTTCATTAGAAAAACATGCACTGATGAATTTTACTTTTTGTAAGATTGGGCATTTGTTAAGAAAGTTACTATAATGTTGTCTTTTACAGAATGTATTTAGTTTGAATGTTTTGTGTTGTAGTGGACATCTGGTCGGTGGGCTGCATAATGGCTGAGCTCCTCACAGGACGGACCTTGTTTCCTGGCACTGATCGTATCCTTTCCCCTTCATTCACCCCATGACCCAAATCTCAATCTGGAAATAACCTTTAGTTGTGTGATATTTGTTGGCATGCATTGCCCAAGCCCTCCCTTCCTCTCTGCAAGTGTGAAGAAAGACACCTACGCGTGTCAGCCAGATCTAATTCATAGAGAGGCAGCGATCCAGAGGGGAATGAGTCAGCTAGAGTCGTTCCCGCCGCCTCCCAGTGAGTCACACTGCCTGATGGTCCTGTTGACAAAAAACATCAACTTTGCTCCGTCTTAAAGGACAAAGATTCCTCCACTCTGGGAATTTGAATGCTTTGCTGCTTCTGTTCTAGTGTGTGAGGTCGTCGAGTCAAACCCCCTGTGGAAAATACAGCACACTCTCACACATTCAGTCCGATTTAAACGGGGTCCTGGCCTTTATAGAGAGGAAAGGTGATCTGCATTTCAAGGAAATCTGTGAAAGAATAGATTAGGATAAAGTAGTTATTTGGTTGCCCAGACATGCAGAGTATATACTTTCTGTGTGCATTTCTCTTTTTGTGTGCGTATGATAATATCTGCAAATTGGGTGTCAATTTTTGGGGTGTAAAATTGGGTGCAGAATTGCAGGGATTAATATAATATTAGTTGAAACTCAGTTTGTGTTTAGTTTATAGGTGGCACATTCACAAATGCACTCATTCGTTTTCTGTCGTTCATTTACTCGCCCTCATGCATTTCCAAACCATATCATTTTTATATGCAGTACATTGTGTATTTATTTAAACATGATGTTTTTGACATCAAACAATCTCGTCTCATATTATTCACCTTATTTTGCAATCCACAAGTTACGTAATGTTTTGCATAATAGGTAAATCCCTTGAGGGACAATGAATTCGTTAACGCTACAAACCAATTAAAATAATAAGAGAAGTAATACTTGTTTCCAATATCAAGTAGCATAACGTTTTTTTTGTTTTTTTTAGCTAAAATTAACTGAAGGTAAATGAAACCAAAAGCTTTAATTGTAACTCGACTTAAATGTAAATGGGAATTGAATATAGGAGGAACAACTGAGAGGAAGATTTTCGTCGAATAACAATTTAAACTTCTCTCTGTTTCTCACACAAACTATCATATGAATTCAGAAGACTTGGGAGATCGCTAATCATATGGACCATTTGTTCTGGTGGTCATTTTTTGAGCCTTGGCAGCCAACGACCCCATTTACTTTCATCGTAAAGAAATGAGCAGCTTACACATCCTCCAAAATATCTCCTTTTGTGCTGCAAGAAAGTTAGTCAAACAGGTTTGGAACTGCACCAGAGTGAGTGATGATCACTTTTGGCTACACTATGCCTTTAAAGGGTTCATGAACTGCATTTTTTATTATTTTATAACATACTCTGATGTTCACTTATAATATTAGTGTGGTCTTTACATCAAAGACATAGTTTAGTAAAGTAATTGGCTATTTTCCATCCTGTTTTTGAGCCTCTCTGCAGAAGGCTGTTTTTAAAGGCGAGGCACATTCAAGATTCGCAAGTAAACGCCCACTGCTCTGATTGGCTGACAGTTTCACTTATTAAAAACACAGATGGACGCACTCTGAAAACAACATGGGTTATTTGGGTTAAAAGCGTATAAACGGACACAATAGTGGTAAAAGCAGATTTCCTCACACTTCTGTGTTGCGACATTACTGTTGGATCCAGACTCAGTACTGTCTCATCGTTTACTTCCAGTCTCTCTGAGAAGCCTGCATCATACTGTCTTGTTTATAAATGATTAAATATTTAATTGCGTGCGAACTAGAGATGTTAAAATCACAAAGAAGGCAATTCAAAGTCTATTTTTGACGACTGACATACACAGTCTAGTAATCTTGAAATGTCATCTGTTGATGGAGTTATCCTGTGTTTGCATCTTTCTAGTATTTCCTCTCCTCCCACTACAAGTGTGCATCGGTGGGCGGAGCTAAACAGACAGCGATGTTGAAGAAGGCGTCGATCTTTTCCTGCGAAGGCAGTGTGTAGCCACACCGTTACGTCATGAAGTGGCACATTCCTAAACCAGTCGCTTTCTGATCTTGTTAACAATAAAAGCTGTTTTTAAACTAATGAGAAAGTACTGAGTTCTGAAACATACAGGATGTTAATAGATCAAGGTAAATTTGATTTCTCAGTTCATGACCCCTTTAAATCCATACACACACACGCGCGCATGACCTGAATGTTGATTTGTTGCAGTTATGCATGTTTCTAACTGCATGAATGAATTACCCCAGTCTCTCCTTTACTTGCTTGCGAACACTTTTCAGTGAGACCCCTTTACCTTCGTCAGCTTTTCACTTAACATTTTGACGATTGTTTGTGCTTTTTTGCTAACATCCACCTTTGTCAGATTTGAACACGGGTCAGTGTGGATCTGGACAAGTGGACACTTTCTGTAGCTCACCCCTGCCTGTCACACTCAGTTGTTATATTCACAAGTTTTCACTGACTGCATTGACGTGCATAAGAATATTCCTATAGAAATCTGAATTTGGTCATATTCTGATTATGTAAGCGGCCATATTTCAATAACGTAGGCATATTCCAATTTTGTAAACTTAATGGAAATGCATTAACTGTAATGAGGTTAAGCCAGTATTTTGGATTCCAAGAAATCTGCATGTATTCATCAGAATTTTGGATCATGTAAACTTTTACTTTTTTGGAATATCCTCTGTAACTGAACATTATATATCACTTTTATATGTTGTATATCAAAGAAAGGCAATTAACTTATAGAGAGAGAGAGTGTGTAAAAGTCTTTATCAGAATAATATCTTAACCAGAATATGAAGAATAATCTATAAATGATGTGCATGTAAATGTGGTCAGTGTCATGTACAGTTGTACAGAACACATCTGCCTGACACGCTGTTGAATTCACTCAGATTTATCTGCTGGAAGTGTCCTTGGGTCAGGTAAGTGTACTAGCTTACATCTGCTGTGCCAGCTCGCTCAGTCAAACAACAGAGGAACCTGAGGAATACTGTCCGCTCCATTCATTGTTATTACAGAATGCATGTTGGCTTTGAACCAACCATGACTCCTTATTTCTTCATTCATCCCATTTTCCAGTGCTGTTTTTATTCTTTTGTTAAACGATTACTTTTCCCATTGTTGTTTTTCTTTTTCTTTTCCCCAATCCCTGCTTTCATAGTCACCCCATTCCCTGCATTTTCCTTTATTTTGCTCTTAAAGATATTGATCAGTTGAAGCTTATCTTGATGCTCGTCGGGACCCCAGAGCCAGAGCTCTTGATGAAAATCTCTTCAGAGTCTGTGAGTTTTCTGTTCTGCCCGAGTTTGACTTCCTCTCTGTCGCAACGACGGCCTGGTGATCAGTTCTGCTTGCTTCAGTCACTCCGATGTCACATTGTGTTTTCCCCTTCCTTATTCCCTGGCATGAACTACTAGTTATGCAGTCACCTTAAAATAGTACGTAGAAGTGAGCTGGTAGATGATTTTGCGAAATCAGCCCATGCTTACGAGTGTATAGCAATGGCTTTCTCAATCTGCACTTCCTGTTGCGTTTCCTGTCTTTGTCAACACTGGATTGATTCACGTGGGATGCATGGGTCTAATCTAACATGGTGTGCATTTGTGTCGCCTCACCTCTTCGTCCCGTCTTGTTTTCCCCTAATCTCGACATCAAGCCGCAACGATGGTCGCGTTGTTTTCCTGTTTTTTCCACTCCTATTTGTGAGTGTATTTTATGGTACACCCCTTGACCTGGGTTCCCCAAGATATAAACCAGCTTCAGCAGATAATGCGCCTGACGGGAACCCCGCCAGACTCTCTAATAAGCAGGATGCCGAGCCACGAGGTGAGAACGTCACAGAAAATCCTCCAGACCCCGGGCCGCTCTGGAACGAGCGACTACGTGTGCCCTATGTGACACTTTTCTGTTTGCCATGGGTCGTTTTTGATTTTCCAAACCCCTCCCAGCATCCCTCTTTCCTTACTACTTGCCTGCTTTTCGTTTGCAACACGTCTGACCTCATTTCCGTCCCCACTGCAGTCCTACAGTTCACTGCAATGCTAAGTTTATATGCAAATACTGCTACTCTTCTTAAATACAGGCATGCAGTGAGTTCAGACCGCTCGAGCTTTAACATAATGTTCTGTGCAGTAAACCAAAGACGTAGTGTTTGTCGGAGGTCCGCTGGAAAACACCGAACAAGATCGAGATGTTGATTAATAATGTTAATATCGTTGACTTGATTGCAAATAAATGCACTATTTAAACTGAACAGAGATGACATCACTGAATTCAATGATGAACTGCCTTTAACTATCATTTTGCTTTATTGAGACACTGTTTTCCTAATGAATGTTGTGCAGTTGCTTTGACGTAATGTATTTTGTTTAAAGCGCTATATAAATAAAGGTGACTTAATGGAAGAATAGAAACCACAGTAAAAAATGTGTTTAGATCATTGCATTTGATTTCAAATATCACTGACATTTATAGATTTTAAATGTGGCTTCATTTGTGCAAAATAATTTAGAGTATTGCAGTGATGTGTTTTTGGTGCCCAATCCTGAAGTTTACGTCACTCTGGTTCCCTCGACAAAAACCCACTTGGATTTTTCTATTGGTTTTCCGATCATAGCTGAAAATAAGCTTTGGGAGCAACAAAAGTTTATTATTTTTATACACAGCTTTTATGAATTTTGAAACCTGTATACAATTTAAATGTAGGCTATAAATGTCAACTCCATTGTTGCATGACTTTAATGTCACCACCGTTAAATAACCAACAGCACTTTCGGTAATAATAATTAATAATAAATGGGATAGTGTGCAAGAGTGCGATTTACACAGCAAGGCAGTGAAAGCTGACTACTTTTATATTTCTGTTTAACTACTTGTTAGCTTAGCTTTAAAAAAAAATCTCAGGTTATAATTGGTGTATTCTGTGTTGAAGAATAAAATGTGAGCTTGTGTTAACTGCAGACCTGATTCCAGGCATTTAACCAAAATCCAAATTTTGGCCTTTAAATACATCGTCCATATAGCGCTCTGTATTGTCATGCTTTTTTCTTAGCCATCTTTCTTTGCTTTACTTTGTCCCAGATTTTGTCCTTATTTTGACTATTTAATAATTATATGTGACCCTTTAATGTGTGTGTTTTAATCAACAGGCACAGAACTACATCAGTTCCCTTGCTTATATGCCCAAGAGGAACTTTGCAGATGTGTTTATTGGTGCAAACCCATTAGGTAACAATTCTGTCTTTTCCCACATGACCTATGTCTGATAAATCTCCTGTTCTTCATTGAGGATCCAGACCTCTTTCAGAAGCGGCCCACACGTCCAGTAACTTAAGATCTGAGCAGCAGTAATATGATTAACTGCATCAGGGGTCCGGGGCCCCACAGCGAGCCTTTCTTTACAAGGCTCTCAAAGTTAACATGTTAACATCTTTAGATATTGGCCCGGTTTCACAGACAGGGCTTAGACTAAGCCAGGATTAGATCATAGTTCAATTAAGACATTAAAGCAATTTTTACAAATGTGCCTTAGACAAAAAAACATTACTGGTGTGCATCTTGACACAAAATAAAGGCACTGATATATTTTAAGATCAGTCAATGCAAGTTTCTTTCAGATGAAACCGCTCAGATTTACATTTTAGTCTAAGACTAGGTTTAAGACTTGTCTGTGAAACCAGGGGATTATGTTTAATGTAATATTTTATTATTTCTAGTCAGAAATCATTGTTAATTAGAATTGTATAATTTTTTTTGACAGCCTTAGTTTATAACTATTAGAAATAACAAGTCTGATTTCTATTTGAAAGTTTTATATTAAATATAAAAATGAAGTAAATGTTTTCTAAATAATATGTACTACCATTTGGGGTCAGTATGATAAATTAAAAATCATAATTTTAGTTTCAAGCAGGGATGTATTAAATTGATTAAAAGTGACAGTAAAGATCTCGATTTAAAATAAATGCTGTTTTTATAATTCAGCAACTTTCTATTCTTCAGAGAATCCTGAAAATATGGTTCCCATGAAAAAATTTAGCAGCAAAACTGTTTTTAACATTGATGATAATACTTTTTTTTTTTTCAAGTAAGCATATTAGAATGATTTCCGAATGATGCTGAAAATTCAGCTTTGCATCAAAGGAATAAATTACAAATTAAAATATATTGAAATAGAAAGGTGATTTTTAAGTTGCAATAATATTTTACAAATATTACTGTATTTATTTTACCTAATAAAAATAAGCATTAATAAATATTATTGCAATGTAGTAAAAAAATAAAAAATAAATAAATTGGTTTTAGTACAGTGACCGTACACAATCTTAAAAAAATACAAATGTACAATGTAAAAAAACTGTTTTACGAAAACATTTTAATAATTTGAAAAGTATAAATTGTTCTTTTATATATGAACATATTTAGCTGCCTTTATATTTTCGACTTACGACCGTCTCGTTTCGGGACTCTGTGTGGTGTTATGTGTTCTAGCGGTGGACCTGCTGGAGAAGATGCTGGTTCTGGACACTGATAAACGGATCACTGCGTCGCAGGCTCTCGCGCACCCGTACTTCGCCCAGTACCACGACCCGGACGACGAGCCCGAGGCAGAGCCCTACGACCAGAGCTTCGAGAGCCGTGAACTGGACATCGAAGAGTGGAAACGTAAGCCTGCACCATTCAGATCTCAGAGAGATGACGTTTTATTGAGCAACCTCTCCATGATGTGACCGTCCGCGTCTGTCCACAGAGCTCACGTATGAGGAGGTGATCAGCTTTGAGCCCCCCGTGTTCGAGGGGGACGGGATGGAGTCATGAAGGCCACTCGACCTCCAGGACCTTCATCCATGCAGGAAAATCACCTTCAAGTGCCTGCCATCATCAAGTGCTGGCTTTACATCTGTTCTGAGCCTGCTTATACACACACACACACACACACACACACTGAGAATGTAAGGTTTTGTGTTCTGTGACCCAGTAATTTTAAGAGATGGTTCACCCCAAGATAAATAATCTTCCAAACCTGTGCGAGTTTCACTCATCTGATGAACACAAAAGAATATTTTGAAGAATGGTGTTTTTTTTTTTTTTTTTTATGGCTAACAGCATTCTTCAAAATCTTGTTCGGCAGAAGAAACTCGTACAAGTTTGAAACGATTTGAGGCTGAGAAAATGACAACGTTTACATTTTTGGGTGAATTAACTACTTTTTTTTTTTTTTTTTTTTTTTTCTTGTGTTTTTGGCCAGAATACTTTCTCATTTAAAAGCAATCAGCATTATCACAACATCATAACAGCATTTAAAGCTCACAGTTTAATACTTCTTTCAAAAACCATTTACTTTTGAACTCCGGTTGTAGCCTATACAATAAACAGAGGCCAGAAAAACTCAAGTATTGTCCGAATACTACGTTTCAGATATGTAAATAAAATGGCACTGCTGTACATAAATGATGATAATGTGCAGCAACAGTTTTATTTAGTATTTGCATCAAAGCACGCATCACAGAATGTGACTGCATTATAAATAGCAAACGGATGAACTAAAAAGTGAATCCGCTCCACTAAAGAGAATGTAATTATTATTCGTGCTCTGTCTATACACTCCTCTGTTTGCATTCTACACAGAGATCTTCTGCCATCTGTCAATAATAGATGACGAAAGCAGTAATGCTGTTTATGTGAATGGATGCAGAAATGCCTGTTCTGAACTTCTGGTTTATAAAATGCGGCATGCAGGCGTTCAGTGCTAAAGTGAGAATGTACAGTTGCTTACAGTGTTCTTACATTATAAAATGTTATGGGCCAGTCTCACAAAACCTTTCCGGAATATGTCCAGATCATATTTAACCGGGACAAAAATTGTTAAATATATTTTAAAGATAAATGTCTTGCATAAAGAAAACAAAGCAAATTATTTTGTTACTATGCTTTTATTCTTCATAGATTCGCAACTGGAAAAAATCATGTAACCCTGTATTACAGTAATGAGACTCGACTTTCAAAAAAATGTCCTGAAAATCGATGTTTCTAGAGATTTCCTTGTTTTTTTTTTTTGACTCGATTCCTGGTGAAATGTGATTTGGACATGTTTTAGGCTGCTTTTGTGTGGTTTTTGCCTGTTCTTCAAACGCTCGCCGTTCCCTTCACTCCATGTTAAAGGGCAGCTGATGCTCTAGCTAGACTAGAGCGTTGTTTCTCCCCTTATTCATTTATTATTCATGTAAATTGAGAGAAATGGTTTAAAACGGGGATCTGGTTTTAACAGGAAGTTCCTGAAACCAGAACAACTCTACGAGCGAGACACTGCTGCATTATGGTCCACAGTAAAGTGGTTCCCTTTTATTTTTCCGCTTGCCCTGGGAAAGACGTACAGCCAGGAAGTTCATGTTTTGCGAGACTGAACGAACCTGAGTCAGTATTCTGCTTTTCTGATCTTAATTTAACAGCCCAGACTAGAAGACTGTCTCATCAAGTGTTTTCATAAGCAGAGCCGGAATCTAACTTATTGTATCAGTTGTTTAAGATTATTTTTAAAGTGTTTTCTTTTTCACTGTATATTATTAATTTTATTCAGCAATATTTTGTGTGTTGAGCATGTATTGTTATATATATATATGTGTGTGTGGGGGGAGGGTTGTTTGTACGAACATTTACAGTTTTCTGACGAGTGCAGAATCACGAAACGTGTCAATCAGCAGCGAAATCCAATTAAATGTGGTTTATACTTCATTTTGTTGCATGGAATCCATTTTTTATGGAATATAGATGATTCTATCTCTCTTTTTGTGCATATAACCTTGTTTTTCTTCAGTTGCACACAAGTTATGTGGTCTGTGAACATTAACAGCCACTGCTATACAGGAATAAAATGAATTATTTTTCACGACATTCACTCTTTGGTATTTCGTTTGCACAAAAATAGCGATTATTTTAAAAAAACGTGTCTTATTCTTAAAAATACAAGGGACTATGTAAGTTTGCATCTGTGCAATATTTTTTTTTTTTTGGGAAAACACTGCCACCAAGTGGTAATACTCACTCAAAATGTCTGTGAAGCAGTGTGTTACATAATAAACATGTATTGCAGATGACCATAAACCACTGCAATTCTTAATACGAGTCATCATTTATGAATTTTCTTTTAACCTCTGGTGACACCAAAAGCTCAAGAAAATCAACAATGGAGTAAAATATGTCTACAGAGGAATGTGTAAATGTGAAATGTGTACTACATTTTTGTTCTATAGTGTTTTTCTATTTAATATTTAGCATTTTCAGGTGATCTTATGGTTTTAATTATATTTATGGAATAATTATGATCCATTTATAACCTGTTAACTACTTTTTGAGCATTGAGCTGAAAATTAAAATTCTGTCATAAATCTTAAATGCTTTTGGAATGCTTTTAGTCTCTTTTTAAAGAAGACACTTGGCAAGTTATCGTTGAAATGGAAAAACAAAAGTTAAACTAAAAAAAAAAAAAAGTTTACGTTTATTATAATTAAACTTGCACAAACTGTTATTTGAAAAATATTTTCTAAAACATGTTTTACTCTAAAACAGAAAATCAAAGGCATAAATCTAAACAAGTTGTGTTCCAAACCTGAAGTTTAAATATAAAAAATTTAATCTTTTTTTCAGGACCATTTATTCTTTTTGAGTCATGTCCGTGATTATGTGTGTGCGTTCCTACTACATTATCATCAGTTTCTCTCCCTTGTGGGGTTCCTCAAGGGTCTATTCTATGACCATTACTTTTTAATCTGTACATGCTTCCACTTTGGTAATATAATTAAGAAAAATTAAAATGTATTTTCATTTCTGTGCTAAGGATTCTGTTATACGTTTCATTAAAATCTAGAAATTGTCTGCAGCCTCTTATGGAAGTCTGAAAGACATTAAAATCTGGTTGCCGAATAACTCCTCCAGCTAAATAATGAAAAAAACGGAGGTGATAATTAAAACATTTTGTTCTACTCAGAACTAGCTCAACTTACCCTGCTTTCCCCTATACACAATAGAACTCTTGTCTGGATGGTCCCTTGTTTACCCAACAGCTATTAAACCAACTTTTGACTCGAAACCTTGTGACATCTCGATGCGCGACTCGGGTAAGTACATGTGGGTGTGACACACTGTAGCTCTGTTCAGTCGAGTTGTTGTTGGGGAAGTTTTGTGCGCATGCGCAGACCGCTACATGCGAGTGAATCTGAGCACTTAGCCGCCGGTGCAGCATGGAAAGGAAAGGTGAGCATCAAAACGACCGAACTCCTGTCTTCCTCGACGGTCTGTAGCAACAGCGCTTGTATAAACCGAAATAAACAGCATCCCGTCTGAATCATAGCTGTGTTGTGAAGCTAGGCGCTGTGGGATTCGGCAGTGTGTGTTGACAGAGACAAAGCGCGTGTGTTTAGCTGCTGCTAATATACAGAGCTGCTGCTTTACTTCAGCATCTGCTCGTACATCAGAAACACGGACAGCTGCTGCGTGTTTATGAGTCTTTCAGTGTGTTTCCGACTGTAAACGCTGTTTGTTGTAGTCATATTCGTGTTTTTCTGCGACCTCGGTCTGGTGAGCTTTTGCTAGCTGAACTTTTTCTTGATTTGGCTCGACTTCGATATGTTTCTAGCATTTCTCGGATGTTTCTACACATGTTTCTGCTTTCACTGTTGTTTGTGTCAACACAATGCACAAACTGATAAAGCCTTTATAAACTTAAAAATAATAATAATAATAATAATAACACGTTACTGTAAAAACAAAATCATATTATTAGGTAAAATTTTAACTATACGTTTTTTGTTTGTTTATCGAAGTGACCATTGTAGTATCTGTAGTAGGGTATCTTGAAAACTATTATTACCAATTTTGATTATGGTTTTGTGGCGACATAAAAATAATGTCTGCACTGGTCTCTTTTCATGAGAGATAATACTTTTTAGCTGCAATATAGAAGACTAAAAGCTTTAGTTGTAGAAATGTTTACATTAATCCTGGGACCTAGGCATAGACCTTTGTCCTCTGTAGAGGACAGTATATTTTAGAGGATTTATCTGCCTTTTCAAAAATACCAAATGTTTGGAATTTGGATGATGAACCATGACAAGTTCCTCTCCTTGATCTGTAAACATGACAGACATTGTGGGACTAAATTCAGCACTCTTATGGAAATATGAAAAAAATAAATACAATAATTTTCAATTTGTCTGTCATAAATGACCATCGCAGGAACTTAAGTGTGTGTGTTTTTTTTCGAAGCAGAATATGACTTTCTGTTGTGAGACATGCATCAGTTTCATACCTGTCCTCTGTAGTGCACACTAGGACACACTTCATGCTTATCAGGCATTTAAAGGAGGCATAATAAGTGAATAGGGATTTATTTTTTAAAACTTTTTTAGCAATGTTTCTATGAAATAAGATATTATATGACAATGTTGCTAAGTTATTACTCTCATTATTATACTTCTTTAGTCCTTTCATGTTGCCAAAAGTACACATTATTATGCAAATTAGAGACAATGAATAGAGACATTTAGATTATAATAGAAAAACCCATTTTATGGCCATGTTTACAAACATAACGTGTAACGTAAAAAAGTATATCAAATCTTCCTTTAATACTCTTCACACCATAGTAGAGAATCTTTGGTTCAGGTGAAAGTTTCCTGGAGCTGTCGAAGTCCTGAGAATGGATTTCCATTAAACGCCTATTAAATGCAGGCACTAAACATATTTTTTCCAACATTATTCTCATATCTGTATTGCAGAGGATAATAGGGCTGGGTATCGTTCAAAGATTATCAATACCGATACCTTGACTTTGTTAACGGTTCCTGAACGATACTTCTTTAATACCAATTTTATGAAATACGTTAACCATGATAACCTCAAAAAACGTAAAAAAAAAATTTCAGCTTGTTGCCATTTTACCGACTGGTCTCTTGAGCCTCTGCGCAAAGGAACAAAATGTAACCAACAGAATGAATCAGTTTTCTGTTTACACATCTTTTAGGCTACGTTCACACTAGAGCGTTTTTGTTTTAAAATCTTAATTTCTATTCATTTTCCACTGATTTACTGAGTAGCATAGCAGCTTCCAGCACTGCCTCACTATTTTCATTTCCGCGATCGCTGTTCTGACTCAAGGTGTAGCGATTAGTTTGATCTAAAATTAGTGGTACGCAAGTGCAATATGACACATTTTTTATCATGGACGTTTAAAATGTCTCTTTGATCTGTTTTTGAAGAAATATCGTAGTTTCACGTTCAGTCAGTTGCAGTTCTGCTCCCTCCGTCTCAATATACTGTACAACGTGACATACTTTCACAACAAATGTTAATTCAGTGGAACAGTTACACTCACAGGACACTGCACTCATGCGTAGTCCCAGAAGTACATTATGGGCATGTGCTTTAAAACTTTGCCAGTGAATCACTTCATTCGCGTGCTGTTCTGACATGTGCTTTTTCTGAGCATGTATACCTGAAGCGCGTACATTACAAAAACCTGTCAAACTGCGTCTGATTACTGGACTGAGTTATCTGATTGTGCTAATACTGTCAAAAACACACAAGATTTACATATAAACACAGCTGGCCATGTCTAAAGTGAAAGTAAACAGAAAAACAGATGCGGGCAGGTCTTAAAGTGACAGCTGCTGCTGTCAGTAAAGGGTCAGGTCACCCAAAAATGTTAATTCTGCCATTATTTACTCACTAGTGTTTTCCCTATCCTCTGTTAATTTCTTGTGCTGAACACAAAAGAAGGATAAAACGGATAAACAAACAGTAGCTGGTTTAAATTGACTTTGATTATGGAGAGAATACTATGGAAGTCACTGGGAGGATGTAGTTTCTTTCAAAATGACTTTTACATTCAACAGAAAAAAGAAACTCATTCAAGTTTAAAAAAAAAAACATTTTTGGGTGAACTATGACTTTCTTTTTCTCTTTCCTAGTGTCTTCTACATAGGAAATATATTAATAACCCCCCACCGGCCATTTGTTTCTTATGATCCAAACAATGCAATGATTTATACAATCTTTTTTCAATGGTTCTATAATTTATGAGTGCCCGAATAAAACTGTTATCTGTTTTCTGACAGTACTTGCACTGCAGGCGAGGAAGAAAAGGACCAAAACCAAGAAACCTGGCAAAAAGTGAGTACATTTGAGCTTGGCTTCCAACTATTTTGCCAAAGTTGTGAAGGGAGGCCTGAAGATGATTCGGAAACATCTGTGATTAGGGAGTGCTAGAATGGTGGAAACAGTTATAATAGTGTGGTTTATGGAGAGATCATTGCTTTTCTCCAAAAACAAAAAATAAAAATAAAACCCTATGTCCATGGAATGTTATTAAGAGATCTAATCATGCCTGGGATTTCAAAAATGCACAATTCAAAGCGCTCGCTCTTAGCTTAAAAAAAGCAGAGTGTGTAAAGATCACAACAAGGTGACAAGAGGCTGTTCTGTTTGAATGGCAGTCAATGGCTTTCAATATCTTGAAATAAGGCCCATTCACAGTCTCTCTCTCGGCATCTGAAATGTCAAAAAAATGAATTTTCGTTTTGGAGCACGTCGATTATTGGGACAGTGACATTTAACGAGTCCTCCTCAGATGGCACTTTTTGACGGTGTCGTGTAAACATCGTGGATAAGATACAACACATGTCAGCTGTGTGGACATTGGATTGGCAATGCTGATAGGAAACACTTTTAAGCAGTCTTTGTTCTGATGAGCCAATATCAATTCTTAAATCTCAAGAATCAGTCTTTTAGTCTTTCCTGTTTCTTGATCCAACGTCACTAATCCATGTTTGTTGTGCACCCCGCATCCATTAATTTGAAGGGGTCATATGATGTGATTTTCAAATTTTCCTCTTTTTGGGGTGTTACAAGCGCTTGGTGCATAAAGAAGATCTGTAAAGTTGCAAAGACTAAAGTCTCAAATCCAAAGAGATATTCTTTATCAAAGTTAAGATTCAACCACACTCCTCTAAAACGCTCGTTCTAACACGCCCCCCACATGTATGTCTAACACGTATGTCTACATCACAATTTGGGAAGATTTGCATAACACGGCCCAGATGTTCATGCATTTTATGGAGGATAAAGACTGTTTCCTGAACCAGTAGCCTACAATGCGTCTGTGACACAAAGGCTGTTTCTATAAAGTGAGGCTGGTCCATCTTTGCAAGGACAGGCTGGCGCTTCTTGACTCGCCAAATTTGGAGGGAGAGAAATGCTGACTATGACCCCAATAACACCATCCCTACAGTCAAGCACAGAGGTGGAAACCTTATGCTTTGTGGATGTTTTTCTGCTATGGGTACAGGATGACTTCACCACATTGAGGGGCAAATGGACATTGGCATGTACTGTAAAATCTTGGACGAGAACCTCCTTCACTCAGCCAGAAAACTGAAGATGGGTCATGGATGGGTCTTCCAGCATGACAATGACCCGAAACATACTGCCAAGGCAAGAAAGGAGTGACTCAAGAAGAAGCACATCAAGGTCATGGAGGGGCCCCACCGGTCTCCAGACCTCAATCCTGTAGACAGCCAAGAAACCTTAAGGATTTAGAGAGGATGTGTAAAGAGGAGTGGACTGAAATCCCTCCTGAGATGTGTGCAAACCTGGTGACCAAATACAAGAAACGTCTTACCTCTGTGCTTGCCAGCAAGGGTTTCTGCACAAGTACTAAGTTATGAATAAATACGTATTTCTCTCACTGAAATGCAAATACATTTCTATCCTTTATATAATGTGCTTTTTCTGGATTATTTTGGTCTCTGTACATTAAAATAAACCTACCATAAACATTACAGGCCCTAAATTATTTTCGTAAGTGGTCAAACTTACAAAATCAGTAGGGGATCAAATAAATATTTTCCCCACTGTAGATGATTTGAGCAAAAAAAAAAAAAAAAAATGTGTGTGTGTGTGTGTGTATATGTGTATATATATATTTTTTTTTTTTTTCATTTAGTTCTGCCCTTCGTAAGCAACAGAAGATACTTGTATGTTTCCCGGTATAAATTAAGTACAATTTACCTTGATCTTCAAATTCCAAAAGTTTTCACCCCCCAGCTCTTAATGCATCTTGTTTCCTTCTGGAGCATCAGTGAATGTTTGAATCTTTTTAAATAGTTGTGTTTGAATCCCTCAAATGTCCTCAGTCTGAAAAGATGTATCTCAAAATCATACAGTCACTGCTGGAAAGGGTTCAAATATGCAAAGATGCTGGAAAACTGAACAATCTGCAGGACCTTAAAGATTTTTCTGAAGAACGCTGCTCAGTTTAACTGTTCAGAACAAACAAGGGACTTTTGCACAACCATCACAAAACAGAAAGATAGTCAAGGATCATCAGGTAACCACATAAGGTATTAAGAACCAAGGGTTCCCAAACTTTTGAATGGGGTTATTTTAATAATTTCAGCAGGTTTTTTGTGGACTAAATGTAAAAATGTTTTATGTACAATATCTTACTCAGGACAGTACTAAATGAAAAAATAACATGCATTTAGTATGATCTCTCTTATTTTGTGAAAATTATTCACATTTTCACAGATTCTGCAAGGGGTGCCAAAACTTTCGAGCTCTACTGTATATGTAATATATACATTTTACATTTTATACAACAAGTTTATTTAAAAATAATTTTAGTAAGTCACAAGAAATATTATGTTTGGACCAGAATATTTGATTATTTGCATTTTCGTTCAGTGGGTTAGCATACGATTTTACTTAATTAATACTTGCAAATACGACAGTCAAAAAAGAAAAAAAAAGGGACAGTATCCCAGCCTAATAATAATGTGTCTATATTAACAGTATCGCTCTTAACAGACCTGTGTGTTTATTGATTCTGAACGTGTCGCGTGTGCATATTGCACCAAAATGCGAAGCCAACTGGATAAACGGTTCTCGACATAATAAAAATGCAAACAGACAGACAGAGATTCCTGCTTTTATTAGAGAGAAGAATATGTTCAGCCCCCTCCCTCTGAAGCTTTGAATATTCTGTAATAATTACTACCGAAGCTTCGGAGCTCAAAAAATGGTGTTCGGACCAGCCCTAAAAAACATTGTGTGTGTTTTTGTCGAATGGTGTGGATGTTGTTAAAGCTTGCACGCTGATCATGCTTAAATATACAGACTATAAAGTCACCTCCAGTATTGATTGTTTTTCGTTTAACATTAAATCATAATCATTTTAGTTTGTGTACATGGAGTCCTTGAGTCTTACAGATGGATGTGAGGGAGTATTAGACAAAAAGAGTTGGGAAACATGATAATATAATATATAGAGTGTTCTTTTGCATCAGCTTCACCCTGTATTCAAGGCTAATTTGTGTGTCAATGCTAGACGGATTCAGTGTAAATAGTAGGCGATCTGTTTGGATGTGAATGTGATCATGCATATAAGAATTTGACTGTTTAGTGTTTTATTTTGAACAAAACCTAAATAAAAAAAAAATTAATTGTCATGATTTACTCACCCTCACATTATTCCAAACTTGTATGACTTTTATTCTTCTGAAGAACTTGAAGATATTGCATTTGTTGTTGTTGTTGTTGTCTTTACATCGAGGGTCAGTGGGAATAAGTGATATTCTTTGGGTTGTGCAGATTTGAGTCTTATTCTGGGACTAGCCTAAATGATGGATCATGTCAATTATGAAGACCGTCATAATGTATTTGTGTGTGTGTTCCCCTCTTAAATACGGGATGGCCACACGTCTGGCCTGAAGAGAGCGCTTACATAACAGTGCTTTGTGACAGCCATCAAGCCAGATGCGGTTTATTCTCTCGCTCTCCCTCACACACACACACACACACACACACACACACTCTTTCCTCTACCGAATGCTCAGGTGAAGCACAAACTGAAGGGAACATGGCCTCTGGGGTCTGCTTATGTCCTTGAAATAAGACATGTCAGAGCACCAGAACCTTCGGTCCAGCCCTTCTGCAGAAGAGAGGTGGGGTATATGACTATTCAAAGGCTGTCATCGTGCCCTCTCCTCCCGCTGTACGTTTGCGCCACACCGTGTTAGTTTCACCCTCCTCCTCTGCTCTTCTTTCTCTTGCCCTTCCCCTCCCTCCTGCGCTGCCTTGTTTTCCAGCTCAGTAGTGTTGGATCAGTAGTGTTGAGGCGAGCAGAGAGCAGGCAGGGACACTTTGGGAGATAGAAAGAAAATCTCATCTGCGTTTCAACCGTGGCTCGCACCGTACCATCCTGCCCTGCGCTGTCCTCTTCTGCCATGTGGTTTCTGGACTGGATCGTTTCACTCAACACTGCCGTGGTGAAACTTGCCAGCGGTCTGAGGTGCAAGTGAGTGTGTGTGTGAGGAAAGAATGGAGGCTGAGGTGGCGCTGCTGACTTATTGATGCTGGATTCAATTTTAATCAGACAGCTGAAGCGATCGTGCAAGGTTCGGGTTAGATCAGTCCTTTGGGACTCTTTGGGGAGTGTCAGGCCATTGTGGGATGGATGTTTGGACAGAGTAATTGGGATGGGTTTGCAAGATCCTGGGTAAGATCCTTGTAGACCTCTCCTCGCTGGTGCGACTGATGCATGCGTGCATGAAACTTGCTGACCACCCGGTTCTGTAAAGCACCCTGCATAAGTGGGATTGGACTCTTTGTGTCTGCACTTTGTGTGTTCCCCGAGTTGAGAAATTGTCTCCCCAGGTGCATACATCCTGTCTGTCACTGTGCACAGGTTGTGGTGCAGTGCCGGAAAACTTAATGGGCTGGTATCGCAGTTCTGGCTGCAGTCAACTGTGCTGGGGTTTGATGCTCATTATGTAAGCTGTATCCTCCACAACTGCAGCACAGGGGTCTGGAGGACTGCAGATGGCAGAGTATGTGGCTCTCACAGCACGGACCGCATGAAACCAAATCAGGTCACAGTTTTGAGAAGCTGAGCGCCATGTGGATGCTGCACTGGCCTGTTTAGCAGCAGGGTGGTTTCTTGTTTCGAGTTACTTGACCGATCAACTCTTGATATTGGCAAATCAGTATTCAAAGATGCCAGGATACTCCTTGATCATCAGTGGCTTTATTACTCCGGGTCAGGCATTTGAAGGAACCATTAACCCTAATTATTAAACTTGGGTATGTCGCACATTTGTGCAACAGACATGAATCATATTTTGAAATCATGTGGCTTGTTGAGCAGAAGTGTGCTAGTACTTTTCTATGCAATCAGACTTACATTTTTGTCCATGAGACAAAAATGGAGTTCCTTTGGAAAGGGCTATACTGCTTTTGGAGGGCCACCTTCCTACAGAGTTTTGCTTTAAATGACACCAACACACCTACAGTACCTGGAACTTTGGATTCATCCTGAAGACCTTGATTAACTGATTGAAGTGTGTTTAAATCGGTTTGGAGCTTAAGCTCTGCAGGATGATGACCCTCCGGGAGCAGCATTGGACCCTGTCATAGTTCACTCAAAAATAAAACAATTCATTCAACAGCCTCCTACTACACCCGTGCATTGTAGCAGTTACTTTTGAATAGGCAATATGCATGAGGAGCAAAGGTTTTCCATTTGGGTGGGGCTACCTAGTGCACCACTGCATGTGTACATGTGTAGTGTCGCTGCTGAAGCTGGTTAGGACATGGTGATAGAGTTCTGAAATGCATGTGCTACTGTAAAACATGCATACTGACTGAAACAGCAGAGACTGATGTGCTGTCATCATGCCCTACGATAAACTTCCTTTCTCTGTGGTTGGCACAGATTGCATAACGCAGCAGGTTTAATCTAGCATGTCCAATGATGCTCAGTTAACTGCAGCTCTCAGACCGCAAGCTAATTCCGTCAGTTCTAGTATGACACCCTCTCATTGTCCAATAAAGCTTGACTGAAAAAAAAACTGCTTGGTTACTAGCTCAGCGTACTACAGAGTGGCACAGAATGGGGTACAGACAATATGATTTTTAGCTTTTTAGTATAAAGTACTATATTGAATTTTAATACTTTTTTTTTCTCATGTATTTACCAAACTTAATGTCAAGGACACTTATGGCTCACAGGGATTTAAATATATGGTCAGTGGCAAACACAAGTGTTTAAGTGTGATTGGCATGGTCGTATGTAACCTAATTAATTGAAGTGAAGGCTAACTGATCCTCGTGATTCATATTCAAAATGGTGAGCAAGCTCTGCTTTGTTTACATTTTCTTTTTATATGCATATTCCTAGTTTATATTATCTTATTTCAATGACAAATACAGACTACTGTCTTCTGCTGTTGTGGAGAGTAGAGGCGCAAAACGTATATGCTAGTTTGCCGTCACCTTTCATTGCTGCTAGTTTTTTGATATCGGTTTGGTGTGTACCTTCCAGTGAAAAGCCAGGCTTTGAAATGACATGTATTTCATGTTTAAGAGGTTAAGGTTAACCGTTAATTGATTGTTCATTTACAAAATGATTGATTCTGGGAACTTGTGTGAATAAAACCTAAGGTATTATTATTAAGAATCAGGTCCTCACTAGAAATCAGGCCTCCGTTAGGACCCCATTCGGGATTATAATAGGTACTCTCTTTAGCACCTTATTACAGTTCCTACAAAATCATGTTAGGATAAATGTTATCATGACCATTAAATGTCAGTTTTAGTTGGCTTATATAGCATGGCATAGCATACAGATACCCGATTATCCTAGAAGTTTATACATTACACATTTGCATTTACTTTACTTGTGTTCACATTAAGCTTTAAAGTTATGATACACCCAAAAATGAAAGCTAAATCATCATTTACCCACCCTTTTGCTGTTCTAATGCCGTATACTCTGCTTTCCTTTTCAGAGATCAAAAAAAAAATGTAATAAACATTTTCTATCTCTATTTTATTTTAAAGAACGTATGACCGATTCTTTATTTTTAACTAGTCAACTTGAAAATGTTACTACATGATTCAAGTAATATTTTTCTTTATTAACCCACATGAAGCTGTAAACAGTGTAAATATAAAAAAAAATCATTTGTTAATCTTTGCAAAAAAGATGAACTACATGAGCTATCTCTTTTAAAAACTTGTCAAATACATATATGTTCAGAAATAATACAAGGAAAATGCTTCGGTCAAATCTCAAAAGTCAAGGTAATTCAAATTCAAAACGACTGAGGATAAAATACCAGTAGAATATTATTAACTATAAATGCTCTGTAAAAGCAATGAACAGTCATCAGTAGGGCTGTACGATTTGGGGAAAATATCAATTTTTTTTTTTTTTTTGACATTACGATTGCAAATTGATTTTATTTTTTTTATTTTTTATTTTGCAAAGTTAAGTATATATCATACAGTTCTGACTTTAGCCCCTTTCACACTGCCATTCCGGCAAATACAGGGGTAAAGTGTTCCGGCAATTGTCCCCGGGTCGCTAGATTTTGCACTTTCACACTGCCAGTGATTACCCGGGATATGTGCGTGCTTTCACACACAACCTGTAAAGATCCCGTAACGACACGTGACATCAGGGCGTGATGTGTAATGTACGAGTCGAAAACGCTAGGCACGTTATACTTTCACTGAAGCAAGCAAACGATCTCGGCATCAGTGCGGAAAGTGAGGAACTAACTGATCTCTGCTTCATTACAATTTGCACATATTGTTTCGTTGCGAACGTTGATCTTCCTTCAAAACAGCCGGTAAAAGAGTTGCGCGAAAACTCGCATCATCACTTCGACACAGCATTAGATCTGGCTTTTATTCACACAGCGTTCGTCCCGGGTTGAATCTGGCAATGTTACTAGGTCCCCGACCCGGGTTCAATGCAGGAATCAATCCCGGGACGTGGTTGCTTTCACACAGAAGGCGACCCGGCAATGTTCTGGCAATATGACGGGTCCGACGTGCAGTGTGAAAGGGGCTTATATGAATCACAACTAAGTTTATATCACGCAATTCTGACTTTATAACTCGCAACTGTAATATCACGCAATTCTGACTTTATAAATTGCAACTAAGTTTATATCACGCAATTATGGCTTTATAACTCGTAACTAAGTTCATATCACAAAATTATGGCTTTACAAATCGCAACTAAGTTTATATCGCACAATTCTGACAATATAACTCGCAACTGTAAGTTTATATCACGCAATTCTGACTTTATAACTCGTAACTGTAAATTTATATTACACAATTATGACTTTATAACTCGCAACTGTAAGTTTATATCACACGATTCTGACTTTAGGAATTGCAGCTAAGTTTATAGCGCACAATTATGAATTTATAACTTGCATTTGCAGATTTCTCGTTTAACCTTTTCTTTGAACTTTTTTCCAGGGTGATAGTTATTTAATATTAAATTATATTAAATAATAAGTTGCATTTACATGCATTACTGTTATATTTGTTAAGTTTCCTACCATCATGCATGTGAAACAGATTCATCCTCTGGGGGACGCTCTTTAGAGGGAGAAACTGAAATGTTGTTGCCTTGAAGAGCCAAATGGATGAAGCCCTAATACAGGCCAATCCTTATGGAGAGCCTCTAACCAAAGCAAGTATCTGCATTTAGGGACAAGAATTGACACAAAACACTTGACAAACAGCTACAAATAACTATATACCCACTATGAAGAAAAAAGGAAATAAATGTTTTCCGGTATTTGGTCTATTGCTGTAGGTAAGGAGTGAATAGAGATGGGGAATGGGTTTGAAAAAGTCTCACACTTGTGTCACCCATCGTGGCTCAGTGTGTCAGTAGATGCTGCTAGGCCAGCATGCAAATAATTGTTTGATATGCAATTGAAAGGGGAAATGATTGCTTTTTCAAATTGTGTAATTTATTCAGGGCTGTAACGGGAACAAAATGTCAAGAATTCAAAGCAGTGAAGTGCATACTTCCTGAAGTACTGACACATGCAAGTCCTTATATAAATGTATCAACACTATGAAAGGCCTGTTAATTGCATAATGATAAATTATGCAATACACGTGGCAAAGTGTTTTATATCCCTGTCAGTCAGAGAGACCTTGCCTTTCTAATATTGCCAAAGGTTTTGTGGTTGCTAAGAAACTAGTAGACCATTAAATGCATTTTATCTAATGATGTGTCCTACTGTAGGACCGGGGGGCAGCTTTTAAGAGTCCGGCATGCTGCACGTTTTTTTAGCTTTTTAAGCCTGGAACCATCAACGCCTTCAATGAGTTCCTAGGTTGATATATGCATATATTCTGTCCCTGATAATCAAAACTTGTTCTTACCAATGGCTCCATTTCAGCAAATCAGTTTTTGTGAACAAATGACTTCTTTGACTTCCATATTAAACCATTAAAATTTAAAGATTTTTTTCAGTCGAGTAGCTCTCCTATAGTTGTGTACATCTCAGAAGGGCGAGAGACAATAGTAACTGATTGAGTTGAGTGCCCTCTCGCTGCCGTGACTCACTGCTGCTTACCTGCCTTCATTAAAGAGGTTATAAAGAGGCTTGTTTAGACTGAGACACAGAGCTTATGAGCAAGAGAGTGTCTAACCCGTCTTCTTGAGAGCTGGCTGCCTTTGCTGCTGTATTTAGAGAGAGAGCAGATGGGATGAATGACGGCAGAACGCATCCCGTTATGAAGGAGAAATGAGCAGGCGGCAGTGCTTTTTACCTGCAATGCAGTGCTAGATTTCCCCTGCCAATCAGAGCGCATGGCACAGAAGAAAGGGTGGGCTCTTGTTGCTGACGGAGGCAGAGAGAGCGGGAGAGGGAGGGATCGAGCGAGTGAGCAGACGGATCCGGCTCCTCTGCATTCAGCCTCACTGTGCATCTGTGTGCACTGGCCCTCCTCAGCCTCTGGTACATGGCTCTGTCTCTGGCCTGCCAGCCCCTGTTGCCTTCATTAGCACTGTCTCTCATGGGAATCCGCGCATCTTGTAGGTAAGAAGCAAAGTTGCACCTCTGTTTGCGTCTGCGGTGGCTCTTAACCCCATGTGTTTGAGAGCTTTGATTTAATTTGTGATTTGAGAGATTGGCGAATGTAGTTTAAAATAGTTGCTTGTGTCGAGCTGTCTTCCTCCATGCTCTGAGCTTCAGAAGGAAACGGTTTATATAACCGAAATGGACAATGAGGGTTATTACAAATAAGGAACTATTAGGAACTTACAGGTTATGCACATTTTAAAATTGAGGGTTGTATGAGAACAGTAGTTCTGTTGATGAGGATTTGTATAATGAGAACATATAGTCATACGGTATTTGTATAACTAAAATGTATTGTGTAATATTATAGTATCATAATGTTTATTAATAGATATTTAGCAGGAAAACTGCAATTCAAAAATATATTGTGTCATTGATGTAATGAAAAGAAAAAAAAATATGTCTAAATGCTATTTCATTATGCAGAAAACTATTCCAAAATATTTTCACATAATGTATGTAAATATATATCTGTGGGTTTAATTAAACAATTATTTGCTGCCAAAACTACTGTTGCCACTCTGATTTATTTTTGTACATACAGTACAATACTGGTTAATATCAATATTGATATAAATTATAAGCATGTCTTAATAACAAGTATTTACTAAACTGAATAGAAACTGTTTCCCAAAATGTGAGAAATTTGCATCGTACAGCCCTAGTGCAGTGATTCATCATCAACATTCTGATGTTTGTGGCTCTACATGCATCTTTCTGAGTCGATCGACCTCCTCTCAAAAGACATGCACCTGTGTCCTTGAAAGTGCTCCTTAAAAACACACTCTGTGTGAAGTTTTCAGATTAAATCCAGCGTTCCTAAAGAGTCTGACTGAGATGAATCCTGGCAGAGGGGAGATAAAAGCGAGCGAGACGTGTTGAATGCACGCTGTGCTGCAGCCGTGCGATAAACAGCATCAACGGCACCTCGCTTTTTTGGAGACCTTCACCTTTGTGAAGATTTATATATGGTCAAGCTGGACCCCAAAGTGCACGTAAATGAAAAAGCCACTGCAGTGGTGGGTGAAGTCGCCAAGTTCCTCTACTGACGGCAACATCAGGAGATTGTTACCCAAGCAAAACCACAGGTGGGAAAGGCCACATGGGACTGATTTTGCACTAAAATGAAATCGATTTGAAAAAGAAACATCCTTTGCTTTGAGCTCTGTTGCTGCGATGCAGCTCGCACGTGAGTGAAAACACTGGAAGCACGGTTTTCAGAGCCTGTTTGTGTTACTGGAAGAGCAGATTGTTTTGATGCATGCATGAGCACTCTGACACAAGACGAGAGAATGCCAGACGTGTTGTGCTGTGTTGTGTGGGCTGGAGAAGTTCTGAAGGCTGAGCTCTGCATTAAGAGTGAACTTAACTCTCTGTGCGCCGAACGTTTCTCCCTCCCACTCACAAACGCTCACACGGACCAACACTCATGCACAAACACACACAGCCCCTTGTGTTTCTCTCACTGAATGTGTTGTGATGCCATGCACTAAGAGGCTCAGGAGGTGAAGTTTTGGTTCAGATGAATTGTCCAGGCTGGTTGCTAAGGCTTGAGGCTTTTAATAGAAGCCCCCTTCGCTGAAAAACAACTTTAAGTAATGGAGGGAATTATGGAAATGTGATTCATAGATGGGATCCGGATGAGGCGAAGAGAAAATAGACACTTTGATGCAACCTCTCTGACCGCCCATTACCTGCGAGGTAGACATAATTGAGATTGAAGCCTGGTTTTATAGCAAAGCCAATTTCAAAGCCTCGCAATCTTACTCTACACAAGCGACTGGCTCTTCTTCTGAAGGACTCACTGTACAGAGCTGAGACTTGGTAAACGTCACTTTGTCTCCAGGTGGACTGGAAAAAACTGTGCACCCTAATAGCATAAATGGCAGAATGAACTGTTAAAGATAAAGAGGGTGTGTGTGTGTGTGTGTGTGTGTGTGTGTGTGTGTGTGAAATGACAATGGTACTATACTGTAAAAAAAAAATAGGGTGCAAATGTATTACTGAAAAATAATTTTACTGCAATGAAAATATCAATTTGACAGAAAGATATACTTAATAAATACCTGTAATTGTAGTTTCCTCCATTTAGAAATGGTAATTCAACAGCATTTTATTAGATTAGATGTTTAGTATTATTAATGTTATAGGGTATATAAGATAAAATACAAGAAAAAATACAGATGGCCATCTTTTTTTCTACTGCGAATTATTTTATGAATCGCACAACTTTTCTGACTGTACATTTTAAATTATAACACGTTTACTGTGCATTAACTTTATTTATGTTTAATTTAAAGTTAACATTATTGATTGCATGCAACATTAGTTGCTGGATTCTAACAAAAGATGTGTTTAAGGCATTAAGCGGGGGTTTATCAAGGGTTTTTCACCATATTAATATGTTGAAAACATGACACTCCGAGTCAGTCTTGTATGCTGTCTGTTGAATGTTACACTATAAGGTAAATTGATTTATTTATTAACCACAATTAATTGATCATAAAGTAATCATTCACAATCACAAGCCAATAACATTACATAGTCTGCTGAGAATAAGTGAAAAGGGTAATAAAAATGGCAACCAAAGGAGTGTCGTATAAAAAAAAAATGATGCTTTATTTTTGCTTTAAGCGAAATGTTACATTTTTTTTTCTATATTTTGGGGTGAAATATGACTTAGACAGTTCTTGACAGTTTGAATTGGATTCATTCTTATGATTTTGAAAGCTTTTCATCATTCATCAAAGCATCATTCATTTTTGTGTGCAGCATGTATCAGTAGGCGTGCTGTCTGAGGCTAAAAACAATACGCCGTAGACTTGAGATCAAGCTGAATTTAAATGGCGTGTTTAACATTCTCGATCTTATTACATTACGTAATTACATTACAATCTCTATTGCTTCCTGCCTGCTTAAACGGCCAGATGAATGATTGCTCATCTTAATTTTGATCAATGTTCTTGAATAGATTAATGGCATTAAGTAAAACAGGGGTTCTGGAATCGAAAATGAGCAGTCTGGGTTACTCCAGGACAGCGATTCAGAGCTGAATCAGAGGATTCATTAGTCTGATGTTTCTAAAACGTCTAAACGCTTCTTGACTGAACAATCGATGTGTCACACATTCAGGTCCTTTGTGTTCCAGACTTTCTGTATACCATCCAAAAAAGGTTTGTCCTGTCCTCTTAGATGTCCATGAATTTGTCTTTTGCATTCCAAGCAGGAGCTGCCACAGAATGAAAAACGAAAAAACCTCAGTTGACTTGTGACGTCAACCACAGTGATCATCCATCATTTAGAGCAACGGAGAATTGTAAACATCTTTTGAGTTTTCAGTGCTGAAATGTGAAATGCATGTCATGGATCTGTCTTCATGAGTTTTTGTCTGGCAACCCAATGGTCAAATCTCACTAGATCTTAGTCGGGTGGGACGTCATATTGAATTTAATCTGGATGAAAATAGATTTAGTCCTTACAATGTACAGTCTTTCAAAGCTGTTTTGTATAGTTTTTGTCTGAGAAAGAAATTTTATCGACTGAATAATCGACATGTTTTTAAATACAATCCATTGAACACATCCCTCAGCCTCATTTTCATTCCTTTCTAACATTAAATATGGCGCTAACTTGACTAAGGTTTATTGGATGAGAACTTATACTGGATTGTTTCAAAGATTGTGCTTTATCAGTGTTGGAAGGCACTTAACTCCTCATTGCTCCGGGACGAACTTTCCCTCTTATCCACTCTTTTCCTGAAAAGTTCATTTGGGGAGCCACTTATTTTTGGTCAGATTATTTTTATATCTGCTTTACATTCCATTAGCTGATAGCTGGATCTACTTCTTTCTGTTTATGTCTATGAAGAATCACAAAGGTACTGTGTTACTCCTCCGCGGTATCCCCGAAGCAATCTAAAATAGTCTGAATATAAACACTTATTATAGGTGCACCCTAGTGATTCAGGACAAGCTAAAAACACGGTTTGGAAAATGGATTCATGGTGTACTCGCTTATCATATACATTTTTCTACATTTTGAACACAAACAAAGTTACGGACCGCAGCTCTGATTGGTTGTTTTTTACCGGGAGCGGATGACTTTCTGCAAATGGCAATAGGACACTGGGAGGAGCCAGAGGAGCTTGATTTTTTCACAGATTATCTGTCTCATATTCTACTGTCAGGACATAATGACAGGTTTAACAAATATGTAAAAAATATATATTTACAAAAGTTACCTACTGCAGCTTTAAAGTGGCTCGACATAATCTCCAAAATTCAAATAACCTTGAAACAAAAATAAAATCGAGCAGAATTTTTTCTTATTAATTCTCAGTCTTGGTTGTGCTAAATATTTATTCTTTGAACGAAGAGGCCTTAGGTCTTCAATAGACAAAGATAGCATAATGACCAATGTCCTGTCAACACATTACTTAAAGGGCAAGCAAATACTTGGTCTGACACTAAAGAAATGTGAGGCATTCTGTTTTGTTGACTGCTTTGTGCTGACAACAGTACAATACAGGACCGCCCACAATCTCTCCAGACGTCTGGGTTTCACATCTTAGTATGCAAAGTTTTGTCTTTTTCCCCATCCTTCCCACAACAGAACACGGATCTGAAGACCGTTTCCACAAACAAAACATCATCACAGTAGTTATAAAATATGCATATATCATTAGTATTTGAAATGCTGTTCACTGATGCTCTGAATGGGAGCAAATCCGTGTTGGAACGTCTGCTGGAAAGTTTTTCCAGAATACTACAAGCTTAAAAGATGGAAATATTCCATATTAATGCCCATAATCTTGAACCCTAAACCCAAATGTGCTTCAACAAGCACACATGGGTGTGGTGTCAATGTGTCCCACATACTTTTGGGCATGAAGCGCACCTTCACCCATGACTGCGCGTCTCTTCAATTCTATAGTAATGCAGTAAGTTGCGACATTGCTTTGCAACTCCAGATAACTAAACTCTGTATCACGTTATTCCTGAAAACTACTTAAGTTCCTCCTTGTTGACTTGTTCAAGACATGTTCTGCTTTGTTTTTGCATCAGTCTCATATGCACATATTGTAAAGTCATGCCCACTGATTGCCACTTGAATATATCTAACATGATATGAACAATACCACGTAAAAACAAAAGCATAATGATGTGGTGAAGTCTTTAACTTGTGCTTTAATTCAGTGCCTTGTCTCATTAACTGCTGTGCAGAGATGTTATGTCTGCAGTGATCTCTCAGCATTCATTAGCATCGGCTTTAGATTGCTGCTCTCGTCGTTATCTTTTAATGAATGTATCCGTCACACAGTAGAGCTACAGTAGCTCAATCTGCTAAAGAACTTTCAAATTAAAATTTCCTGATAATTGACTCACCCCCTCCCCATGCCATCAAAGATGTTTACGTCTTTCTTTCTTCAGTCGAAAAGAAATGAAGGTTTTTGATGAAAAAGTTCCAGAATTTTTCTTGTAGTGAACTTGAACACCTATCAAATGGTCGAAGGTCAAAACTAGAGTTTCAGTGCAGCTTCAAATGGCTCTACAAGATACCAAACGAGGAATATATAAAGCATATACATTTTTTGTTTTGTTTTTTAGAAAATGAAAGCTCGTTTTGCTAGATATGACCCTTATTTCTCGTCTGGTATCGTGTAGAGCCCTTTGAAGCTGCACTGAAACTCTAGTTTTGACCTTCAACCGTTTGATAGGTGTTCAAGTCCACTACAAGGAGAATAGTTTTGGAATGTTTGGAACTTTCGCAGTAGTTTTGTCATAGTACCTAAATTTCAGTATCGGTGCTAGGGGTGTGAACCTACACTGGTCTCACGGTTCGGTTCGGTTATGATTATCATGTCATCAATTCGGTTCAATTCGATATCACGATGCATTGCATCCTCAATTTTAAATTTTACTTCATATTTATAACATTTTGTCAGTGAATACAAGCAGTCAGATATATGAAGAATACAAATTATTTCAGAAAAATTCTATATTTGTCATATGCAGTTCATATGTTTACATTATTCTTCTATTACATTATAATGATGTTCGTACTGGTATTAAATTAAAGTTTAATGTGTAAATTAATTTATCAGAGCAAGAAATTCAACAAACACACACACACACACACTGTTAGGCTTTTATTTGTGCAGGTAACTTGAATCGATCTGTGGAATATGTGGTTGATGCCTCGTTCTACAGAGTGTCTTTCACAGGCTTTTGGATTACATTTTTTGCACTGTTTTTGAGACGCTTAAAGCTTTGAATCTTTTCCTGACACTTTTGGAGGAAAGCCTGCGTGCTTCACGGGCTTAATTTTCCCATACCTACTCCTTGCATATTTAATTGTGAGTGACGTGATTTACACACAGCTTGTGTCTTCTCAAGGTCGTACTCAGGTTGTTCATAAAAGCCAAAATGTTGCCAGATGTTGGCTTTTAAAGTATTAAATAGTTTATTAAGAAACTTCATTATAATGCTCATTATATTCGATTAGCCACGCTTATGCCAATGATCAACCACTCTAATAACAGTGTTAATTTCAATCCGACATTCAAATTAAAATATTGAATAATATTCATAACAGAAGAGGTGTTTCCCACAGACTTGCACTCTATTTGTGACAGCATATATAGGAAATTCATTCTCTGCCAGCAAGAGGAGATAACCCAATAACGGCTGTAATCAAATAAGCTCTCTGCTCACAAACACTGCTTCATTGAGTCATTACAGGCAAGATGAAATAAAAATGACATCCATGATTTTCTTAAAACAGTCGGTTTCCTTCAGAAATACAGTGATAGAAAAACACAAACTCTGGGTTTCGACTTTAACACGTGCAGTGTTCGTGTTTATTCACAGAAGTCAAAGCCTTTTGGAAAATCAGTTTGAGGTGGTCAGTTTGGATATTGTGCCAGGCCATAGCAAATAAATAAATGTATGAACTCTTAGGTTAGGGTTAGGTCTGTCTGTCTTTAAAGTGTTTTGTAAGTTTGGTGTGTTTCCTCCTTTCGATGTCACCACGTCGAGAGAGCGCATCAAGAACCAGTTTGACCAAGTACTCTGTACCTAAAGTACTTAAAAAAGCCTGTTACCGTATGTTTTCGTTTTTTTAGTACAGACTTGATACTGAAGTACTGGGTCTTTTGACAACACTAAATGGCAGTGACCTCTTTCTGCAGTATAATGCACCCACACTCAAAAGTTAAAGATGTTGCTTTGGCTTCCAGATTCCCAGATATCAATCGGATTGAGCATCAATGGGATGTACTGGACCAACAAATCTGGTCCATGGAGGTCCCACCTCACAACGTGCAGGACTTAAAGGATCCGCTGCTAGTGTCTTGGCTGTGCAGACCACAGGACTCTAGCGGAGCCCAGGGCTTGACACATCAGAGTTTAAAGCCTATAATAATTACATAATTATTGAATACATTTTGAGGCAGAAATATTTAAAAACTTAGTGTACTTTTTGTTTTCTAAGAAATGAATGTTGCTTGTACATTTTTCCTTGTATCGCCTTATTGAGGAACAACGCATTATTTGATAAATTATAATTACACAACTTGGATTTTTTTATGCTCCTAAATTTTAAAAGTGTCTGACCGAGATCTACAGTGAGACTGTTATACCACTGTATCCCTGTTGTAAAGAGTGCGGCGCATCCATGCTTTCCACACAAATCAACGTCCTCAGTGTGTTGGTTCAGCCCTAGATGTGTGCACCAGCACGAGGACTGACACTCACGAGAGAGACCAGCTATTAGCAAACGACAACAGTCCAATCATTCTGCATGGACAAACCGAGAAGCCTTAGACTCGCTTATACATGCCAACTTTAATGGTCAAATTAAATGTGAAGAAATATCACACTTGCTCAATTTGATATTTCCACCAAAAATATGATATAGTGAAACTGAATATTCACTATATCGCTTAACTCTCACAGTGATCTTTCATGTGAAGGGATATGATTAGAGCGGTAGTGGATAGCAGGGCTGCTGTGTTTTAACATCTGCTCTGAGCCTTGGGCATGTGTGTGTGTGTGTGTGTGTGTGTGTGTGTGTGTCATCGACCAGCGTTGCATTCACACATGTCCACTGATTAACCCCCACTAGCATAGCCTGGGATCGGGCTAAATTAATTATTTTCTGGTGTAACACCCACCATAGCACACAATAGTTTCCACTGATATCTTGTTCATTAGAATATGTATAGTGTCTGCAAACTGCAAAGTTTGCTTGTTTCAAGCAACAGCTAATCAAGTCATAAGAGCAGAATTTGTAAATCCCTGGGATCTGAAGTAGACGTCTGCAGTCTATTTGTCGCTGGTGTCGCCTTCATCATTGAAACACTCACTGACACACGAAGCGCTAAATTGATCCGGTTGGTAAGCAGACAGAGATAACAGCTTCTCAATTAAACTGTTTCATGTTTATAGGAACAACCTGTGAAATGAGATGTTGCCTGGGATTTATGGGGAAAATGCTTTTCTCTGCTCCAGTGTCAGGCTGTTCTGTTTAACTGCATTTATTATTCATAATTCTTGCACATGCGCATTTTTCACATCTCTTCTAGATATGTTTAGTTAGTTGAAGCATATTTTGAAAATGTTAAAATTACGTTAAACCAACAGTTTACCAATTTAATCCACTGCTTCATTGCGTATTGTTCAGAAGCTGTATCTAAGAAACAAATAATTCAGAAAGTGTCCTTGTAAAGGCTTATGCTATTTTGGACTAGTTTCGAACTTCCAAGCCGCAGTTCATAGCCCGGTTTAGGATGCAGAAAATTGCCAGTTGCTTCAGAGAGATTATGCTACGCAGCGAGGCAAACTCATCAGCGGGAACGGCACAAAGCTGCATATCTAATCGTATTAATGCCCGCTGCTGATGTAGCCAACCAATAGAAATATCACAGCGAGTAGCATGATATTGGAAAAGGTCAAAAGAGATATTTAAACACAATGCAGGTAGAATTAATGCATCGCTCATATATAATTTACGATTGGCAGAATTGTACAGCATGCATCTGGACTAATTCGATTCACATTCCCCCCCTTTTTTTGGTTGAAGTCCCTAACTGAGCAACATATCCTGACTTGATAACAGGGATCTATATGACTAAAATGCTGAATGTGTTTAATCACATATTCAGATATATACTTTGTCTTTTTATTGCAATTGCAAAATAGGATTATAGTGATAATGAATTGATGTAGTGTTTTAAAATGTAAGTGTAAATGATGTATGTGCTTGACTGTTAAAGGAGTATTTTGCCATATGCTACAAAGGATAGTTCACTTGATAATTAGTCAATGGGGTTCAATGTATGGACAGACTGTTTAGTTTTTTTTTTTTTTCGTTTTTGTGTTTCATGTAAGTCATACAGGTTTGGAACAACATATGGTGATTAAAATAATGGCTGAGTTGAAATTTTTTGTGTTAACTATCGCTTTAAGTTTGCTGCAGCGACTCTACTCAAAAAGAGCGAATGCTTTATGATTTCTCTCAGCTTGACGCCACTTAAGATTTCCTTCACGGCTCCTGCTGGGCTACAGTGAATCAGCGAAGACCGTCTCCTAACTCTGCAATATAGCTGCTCTTCTTTCAGTTTAACATTGCACCTGCACTGATTGATAGGTTTCATTAATATCTGACCCTCACAGTAGAGAAGCCCAGTGGGCATTCATAGATTATATGGTGCTATATAATGGTGCTATTAAACTGTAAACACAGCTAACCCCACAAAAGATTTCCAATAGTTGCTAATAAAAGCATTTGAAAGGCTTAGTATAATATTTGGCTGTGTTCCTGTAACTAGCACATCTAGAATGAGATGTGTGAAGACATTTGGCTAGGGGTTGTGGTTGCTATTCGGCTGTTGGTGCATCTGTTTTCTAAAGATAAGCTGTCTTTCTCCAGGCCTGATCCCCACCCGAGGGGAGCCGCACAGCAGCCTGACTCACCGCAGGAGCAAGATGAGGAGATCTTGGGTTCAGATGACGAGGAACAAGAGGATCCTAATGACTACTGCAAGGGTAGGAGTCCGGTGATCCCAGCACAGGGAGAGATTCATGTCTACATGCATTGTAAACAGGATCCATCATTATTTTTTTAACATACTTGGCCATCTGGGATGAACAATTATTCAAAATATAATCGAAATCACATTTTACAACATGAATAACCAGAAGCGTGCATAAGTTTTTCAGTGTGGTTCTCATGAGAGAGCCTGGAGATTTTGTTTGGTGCTCACATTGCGACCTATTGTATAAAACTATAAAAATGTATTAATAGTAGAAAAAGTAGTATTAATGCACTCTATTTAGTTAGTTCTTTTTTTTTATAAAACAAAAACTAAATTATAAAATGTGATGATACTGTTATACTCTGAAATAAATAAATGAATATTGAATAAAAATACAATTATTTTATTGTACACTTAAAAATACGACGATGATATTTACAATTTCATTGTTTTTTTTTATAATTTTTAATTTTCTATCTGAATTTTCATCATGTTGAAACCTTAAATCAACAAGCTTTTATTTTGGCAGGTTGCAGGCAAGTATATGCACTGCAAGTTTTAGCGTTTACATAAAGCATATCTGGGAATAATGTCACAGTTTCGCGTTTTGCTCTTAAACCAGCAGCACATAGCGTAGATTTATGCTCTCAGTTCAAATGGAAATCTTATACACTATTACAGTTACATCTAAAACTGTGATTATTCATTAACAGCTGTCAAGCAGGCTGGTACACAAAAGACTGGTCTAAACTTATTTATAGTGGTCAACCGATATATCGGCCGATATTTGCCATTTTCAAATATCGACATTGGCTAATACGTTTTTGTACTTGGACCTTGTGTTCAAGACATAATGCTCACATTCTCCCTCTTGTTTGCTGTCATTGTTAACAGTTCTGTCTAATACAGATAGAAGTCTGTCTGATATATAACTGTATAACGATTGCTTTTATATTATTAATAATAGAAAGGCAAACATTATAATACTTTCTCATTTGCCATCATCATTAAGCAAATATGGATTTATGTAATTTAAACAAATCTTTGAATGACTAATGAACATTTAATTTCAAAAACCTTGCAAACTAAGTCGAATCCAGCTGTGAGTTCTTGTGAAGTGAAGTACCCAGCATGATCACGTGTTCTCTGTGTGATGGTCAGTCCATGTGAATTGAATGCTGCCAAATGATTTCAAATTTCTTAAGTATTAATAATAATAATTAATTATAATAAACATATCAGCTTTATATCGGCTATCAGCCCCCCTGCTTTCCAAGATATCGGCCTCAGCTTCGGCATCGGCTGTCAAAAAACACATATCGGTCGACCACTATTCCCAGTGCACACAAACTTCACAGAATACTGAGTGCCCTGTTGGTTAGTGTTTACTTCCTTTTTAATTATATTTTTATTAAATATTTATTTATTTGTGAAAAATACTTTGTCGTCTAAAGTATAAGTATGTTTACTTTACACATTTATTTTTAATCCATTGTCAAATGATTTCAAATTTCTTAAATATATATATATATAAACTGTCAAAAAAAATACCTCTTGGTCGCACCACATGTCACATCTACAAATATATAATATATAAAAATATATAAATCTGTATTTTTTTAAACATTATGCACTTTTTTTGTTTGTTTTTAAGAAATCGTACTTACAGATTATGCCAAACTATTCAATACGGTTTTCTTTTTGAGAATCATCGAAGAAGTATATGTATGAATTTTGTTTTTAAATTTTTTATTTTTGAATAAATTAATATATCTGCACATTGTTAATTTTGAACCCTGATTTTGAAATAATTCCAGATGTTTTGTTGCTAACAGTGTTTTCTAACAGCCAAAAACTCTTCTTCTAGGTGGTTATCACCATGTGAAAATAGGCGACCTGTTCAACGGCCGGTACCACGTGATCCGCAAGCTGGGATGGGGTCATTTTTCCACTGTTTGGCTTGCTTGGGACATACAGTACGTCCCTTACCTGTCTGTTTTGTGTTCATTTCTGCTTTACTGTTTATAGATCAAGCATGTGTACTGAGAGGTAATTTATTGTTTTGGTTGCAGAGGGAAGTGTTTTGTGGCCATGAAAGTGGTTAAGAGTGCAGAGCACTACACTGAAACAGCCCTCGATGAGATCAAGCTCCTGAGAGCGGTGAGTTACCCAGACACCCGCGCTGCCATAGAAACCATTACCATGAATTATTCGCCAGACCATTTAGTGTCAGATGAATTTGACAGCATGCCACAATGTGGTAGGAAAGTAATGAAAGCCAGGTGTATCCACATGCACGGGGGCAAAGTGGTTTCATCAAATGAAAACAGTTTATTTTCTAATAAACCAAAGAAAATGGTGTCTCTCGTCTGTAAAAGTGTCCAAGGCCTGAGTTATATGTTCCCCATCTGACGGATTCAGGTCAGAAACACAGACCAGAATGATCCCAGCCGGGAGAAAGTGGTGCAGTTATTGGACGATTTCAAGATCTCGGGTGTGAACGGAACGCGTATCCTTTCATTCATGTTTATTGTACAGGTAGCCTTTCACTTAATGAGGGCTCCACAGGTGTTTTTCTAGTGCACTTCATAATAGTTTTCAGCTGCCGCTCAATCTCTTGATCCACAGCTGTGGATTCAGCCCAGCTCGCTCTTTTATCTGTGGAGAACAGCTCGTAATGAGCTGGAGCTCTTGGCTGGACTTTTGTTCTCCATCATTTCCCTTTAACATGCGCTGTCAGATGTGTGTATGGTGTTCGAAGTTCTCGGCCACCATCTGCTGAAGTGCATTATCAAGTCCAACTACCAGGGCCTGCCGCTGTCATGTGTCAAGAGCATTATTCGACAGGTACTTATTTCCCACTCATTATCAATTTATGTGGTTTACAGCAGGTCAAACAACAGTTTTCTCTGTGTAGGTTTTGCAAGGTCTGGACTACCTGCACACCAAGTGTAAGATCATTCACACCGATATAAAGCCAGAGAACATCCTGATGGACGTGAATGAGGCGTATGTCAAGAGACTGGCCACGGAGGCCACGGAGTGGCAGAAATCTGGAGCTCCTCCCCCTTCTGGCTCTGCAGGTGACAGCAAGCACTCCTCTCAGATCATTTAGATCATTTAGGGATTGATTACAGGTGGGAAAAAACATCTAATATGTTAAATTAAGTCTTGCAGCATCAATAAAGGCAAAAGGGGCCTGCAGCTGTTTGTGATGTTGTTGTTGTTATTAAAGGAACAGTTCACTCAGAAATGAAAATTAGCAAGAAATGTACTCATCCTCAGGCCATCCAAAATGTAGATGAGTTTGTTTCTAGTTGGATCAGATTTGGAGAAATATAGCATTACATCGCTTGTTCACCAGTGGGTCCTCTGCAGTGGACGGGTGCCGTCAGAATGAGAGGCCTAACAGCTGATAAAAACATCATAATCGTCCACATGCATAAAAAAATACTTAAATCACAGTACATATCAAATTGGCAATTCAATATTGCTGTAATGTCGCATTGGGAGGTGTTTATTATCTACAGTAGAACAGTACAGTTAATAAAAATGTTTTGATTGGGTTATGATGTTTTTTTTGCATTAAAGATTTATTAGGGCTACCAAACAATTACATTTTTGTAAAAAAATGAAAAATAAATTTTGCTGAGAAACTACCCCTAAAATATAATTTATGGTCATTATTGTGTCAAATGAGAAGAGCATCAAATAGACATTACAAAAAGTTGATTTAGAAAAAAATATTTGATTTGATTTGCCAATGTATTACACAAAAAATATTTAGGCTACCATGACCATGATATATCGTTCGCACGGCTAGTGCCATGACGGATTTGCTATTTATGCGGCGGAATTTGGCAAGAGCAAAGACAGAACGCGTTTTTGAGATGAAACGGAGCTGCTCGTGTGCGAGAAATATCCATTATGACATGTAGGCATATATATCGACGTGGCGCTGGATGGGAAAATGCGAACAGCGCCGGACAGAAACTAGCAAACACACTTGTGCTGCGCTTTGCCTAGCATTGAGCCGGGTGTATTATAGGGCCCATATTATGTAAACAAAAAAGTCACTAATTCACTAATTATTAGGAATTAATTTATCTAAATCCCTGTATTTTAGCATTTAGACTGGCTCTGGGTGTTTATGAATGTTCTGTTGTGTGCATTATCATTTGCTGGTTTATATGGCTGTATAACTTCACATCCATTCACCTCTTCTGACACAACAGCATAGAACATCTCCATTGATACATTATGCAGAGTGACGTAAAGTCTGCGGGATGTTTCTAAATGGAGAGCAGTGACTCATGTGGTCCTCTGAACAACTGAAGGATGACACATTCTCTGTGCACTGCTTTTGAACTCATTTCATGATGTTGTTAGTGCACAACAAGATTTTGATGTTGTCTTCTCTTTTCATCTTCTTCCTCCATTGCAGCGAGTACTGCTCCGGCCCCAAAACATGTAAGTGTTCCTCAGATATGAGTTCTGGAGCATCTTCCATGTTGTTCATCTGTAGCACATTCACACACACAAAAAGGTAATAGAAAAGCTAAAAGATTCTCCTCTTCAGATGGCCAAAATGTCCAAGAACAAGAAGAAAAAGATGAAGAAGAAACAGAAGCGTCAGGCTGAGCTCTTGGAGAAGAGGATTCTGGAGACAGAGGGACAGGAGAAAGGACCTGAAGGAGGAGAAGAGGAAGAGGAGGATGAAACGGAGACACCCGAGAGCACCCCGTCAGTGCCCGCCAGTCATGACATCACAGCTGAGGCTACACCGGGTGAGCGAGCATCAACTCAAACGCAGGGTTATTAGTAGAGCAAGACATCAGTAAGCTATAGAGCTTATTAGATTCAGTTCACAAGACTTTTATTCACTTTGATTTTCAATCATTCTGGTGTATTTCAGAGATTCAGTATTTAAGTTGGTGCTGGTCATATAATTAGAATATCATCAAAAAGTTGATTTATTTTACTAATTCCATTCAAAAAATGAAACTTGTATATTCTATTCATTCATTACACACAGACAGGTATATTTCAAATGTTTATTTATTTTAATTGTGATGATTGTAACTGACAATTCAGTATCTCAGAAAATGAGAATATTGTGAAAAGGTTCAATATTAAAGACACCTGGTGTGACACTATAATCAGCTAATTAACTCAAAACCCCTGCAAAGGCCTTTCAATGGTCTCTCAGTCTAGTTCTGTATTCTACACAATCGTGGGGAAGACTGCTGACTTGACAGTTGTCCAAAAGACGACCATTGACACCTTGCACAAGGAGGGCAAGACACAAAAGATCATTGCAAAAGAGGCTGACTGTTCACAGAGCTCTGTGTCCAAGCACATTAATAGAGAGGAGAAGGGAAGGAAAAGATGTGGTAGAAAAAATGTACAAGCAATAGGGAATAACCACTCCCTGGAGAGGATTGTGAAACAAAACCCATTCAAAAATGTGGGGGAGATTCACAAAGAGTGGACTGCAGCTGGAGTCGGTGCTTCAAGAACCACGTCGCAAAGACGTATACAAGACATGGGTTGTTTTAGAGCACCTCATGCTTCCTGCTGCTGACCAACTTTATGGAGATCCAGATTTAATTTTCCAACAGGACTTGGCCTCTGCACACAGTGCCAAAGCTTCCAGTACCTGGTTTAAGGACCATGGTATCCCTGCTCTTAATTGGCCAGCAAACTCACCTGATCTTAACCCCATAGAAAATCTATGAGGTATTGTGAAGAGGAAGATGCGATATGCCAGACCCAACAATGCAGAAGAGCTGAAGGCCACTATCAGAGCAACCTGGGCTCTCATAACACCTGAGCAGTGCCACAGACTGATCGACTCCATGCCACACCGCACTGCTGCAGTAATTCAGGCAAAAAGAGCCCCAACTAAGTATTGAGTGCTGTACATGCTCATATTTTTCATGTTCATACTTTTCAGTTGGCCAAGATTTCTCAGAATCCTTTCTTTGTATTGGTCTTAAGTAATATTCTAATTTTCTGAGGATACTGGGATTTTCCTTAGTTGTCAGTTATAAAATAATAATGCTACGAACTTCATTTGGACAAGTTTAAAGGCGATTTTCTCAGTATTTAGATTTTTTGCAGCCTCAGAATCCAGATTTTCAAATAGTTGTATCTTGACGAAATAATGTCCTTTCCTAACAAACCATACATCAGTTGAGAGCTTATTTATTTATATTCACCATTCAGATGATGAATATATCCTAATTTTGAAAAATTTACACTTAAGACTGGTTTTGTGCTCCAGGTTCACATATATGTACAAATTATCTGCACATATATACATTTTTCCATCCACCTGCTTTGTAATATATAAATATTCCATCACTGCAATGCACTGTAAATTCAGTTTGAACACAGGACTAGATGTTTATTTAGTAACCACTATGATGGATTCAGTCAGTTCATTCAGGTAAGGATTTATCAGTCTTCCTTAAAAAATTATGAATAGATACAGAACATATAAAATGGAGTACCTCAAAACTCTGAACTGGTTCATAAGTGATTTGTTGGTAGATATTTGATAAATCTAGTGCTCCACAGCAAGCACATAGCAACGTACCCAGAACACCTTAGCAACTTTATTAACAACATCTTAGCACAGTACCATTAATCATAGGCAAACACCAATTACATTTTCCTACACATTAATTCTAAATCTAAAACCATTGTTAATGCTATTAATAATCCTAGATTTCTAGTAAATCCATTTTAGATGAAACCCTAGGCTTTTTTGTGAGATATCTGTAATGTAACAGAATCTCTGCTGCTCTTCTTTGAGTCTAGCCACGTCCCAGTCGTTTTTAAAAAGTCATGCTTCCAGCTGCTGTCTTCATCAATTATGACTGGTGCTGCAGTGCTTGAGAGTCAGAGTACTGCATCATGACACATCAGTGTTTTTACTCTTGAGTATGTGTTGAAATCAACGTTTTTTCACCCCAGGTGGCGTTTCAGATGTTTGGTCTCAGCACAGAGGCACCATCAACGGTCACAGCCAGGGCCCAGAGGAAGAGCAGACCCTGGATCTCCAGCAGCAGATAAAGGACGAGACCCCCGTGAACCCCTACGACAGCGGCGCCGAGGGCTCTGAGCCTACTAACCCTTACCCAGCATGCAACGGCACCGTAGAGAACGAGCCCAGTCCTCAGTCCACTGTCGCCACAGACGGTAATGGACCTTTGATTTGTGACGTGGTTGAGTCACAGTGCCCTAGGGTGCAGGATCAAGAGAGCCCCACGGCGGAGCTGAATGGCTCCGGTTCTGTTGAGGGCCCTAAAGCTGAGATGGGCCTCACCATGGAGGTGGACCCCAGTGTGCAGGCAACCACAGAGGAGGAGAACCTGAAGGACGGTCAGTGCGGAGCCCTCGCCGGAGGAACACCCTTCTGTTTGCTCCTTACTAACTCCCCTCCCTCCTCTCGCTTGCTCTCCGTCTGTGTTTTTCTGCAGAGTCTCTAACACTGAACTGAAATCACTAACCGCCTGCTTTTTAGATGTTGAGTGTGCATGTGTGGTATTGACTCTAAAACCGTCTTTCTCATTCCTCTCTTGTACTGCAGAAAAAATTGCAGAAGGAAACCTGCTAGTCAACCCTCTGGATCTGCTAAACGCTGAGAAGATCCGAGTGAAAATCGCTGACCTGGGCAACGCCTGCTGGGTGGTGAGTCTGAAGTGTTTTTTGCATGTACACCAAAAACAGCTCAGTCAGAGTGTTAAAGGTATAAACATGCTCTCATTTACATGCATCCATTGATTAATTGAACAGATTGATTGAGGTTCTGATTAGAGCCTGACCGATATATAATTTTGCATATATTATCGGCCTATATGAGCCTGTAGCCGATATATCGGTATCAGCGAATATGCTGCAGATTCAGGGTTTTTTTTAGTTTATTTTTTATATAACATAACACAGATAAATTGCTTGAAATTGTGTTATTACGACCAGGATGGAATGCTTTAAAGCTTAAGTCTATGGAAAACTTTGAACGGGCATATCTCCGTAATGGCGCAGCAAATCCGCACCAAATTCATGGGATCCCTTCAGCTCGAGGAACCCTCTCTGAATTGAGTGTACATCTAGAGGCCCTCTTTCGATTAAGACCCCCCCTGCATCGATAGCTCCAGGGGTTTGGGGGAACACATCCGCTGGCGTGTTCACTAGATAGTGACACCAGTCAACACTTTCACTTCAGTAAGGAGGTCTCTTGTTCAGGCAGCAGCATTCAAGCATTGTCTTATTTGACTGTAAGTGCCCTGCGAAGTGTACTTCACAAGAAATTCAAGGGAACGTACACGTTACTTTCAGAGGGCACTAAAGTGCGCGAGAAGTGAATTTATATTGTATTTTTTTTACAGAGGTATATTATGTCACACTACACACTTCTTTAGTAAGTTTCGTCTATGTGTGAAGACAGTAGCGCAAGTCTGTGAATGAATGTTCTGAAGTTAAACTGATGGAACCGAATTAAGTTCATTTGAATTAAAGTTGAACAAACTTCAATTTTAATGTTCAGTGCACTGAACAGTAAAATTGATCACCACATTTGAGTAATCATTGCAAAAAAATAAATTATGTATATATATTCTGTTTATGTATATACTGCATTCTATATATAATACCAGTCAAATGTTTGGACACATGAATGGGAAAGTTTCCAAACGTTTGACAGGTGCTGTACTATAATATACACAAAGAATATCGGCCAATATATCGACATCAGCCTTTTTTTATACCCTAATATCGGTATCGACCCCCAAAAAACCATATCCGTGGGCCTCTAGTTCTGATATCCTCATTGGTATTAATGCCTCGCATCTGTGTCAGCGGTTGATTCTTCTTCATGTAACTCTTGTTTGTCATCATCAGCACAAGCACTTCACAGACGACATTCAGACGCGGCAGTATCGCTCTCTGGAGGTGCTGATTGGAGCAGGATACAGCACCCCAGCTGACATCTGGAGCACAGCTTGCATGGTGCGTTTAAAGACCGCTGACTGAGATTTGAAAAAAAAATAAATAAATTGTATTTGCACAAACTTTTATTTAGAACCTATATGTATTTTTTTATATATGCAGGGTTTTCGCGGGTCCTTTAAAAGTTGTAGGCCATAAAAAAGTCTTAAATGGTAAAAGAAGAAAGTCTTAATTATGGTTTCAATACAGGACAAAAAGTCTAGAATTGCTATATGACTATATGACAAAATGCAATGATTTTATTTAATAAATGAGTGCTGGTTGTTTTCTAAAGTCAGCTGCTGTACTGCTTCATGTACTGCCGTTACAAGGGAAACTGAAATATTTTATGAGAGAAATATTTTTATATTTTATTTAGTATAATGATGGATAATAATTGTTTAAATTAATATAATAATTGTTACGTTTAAAAGCTGAAATGTGAAGTTTATTAGTTTTTTTATAAGTTTTTTTTTTTGTGAAAACCTGTATCTGAACTGTAAATCATGTTTTTTTAACAGTCATTTTACAGTTTAATATGTTAGCAAAGACATTACCATACCCTTTTCTAATGGTATTAATATGGTATTAATTTTTGTTTGTGCAGTTCTTAGAAAAAGTCTTAAATTGGAGCTTAAAAATCCTGCAGATAACCTGAACATGGAATAAAACTCCACTTGTTAAGTGTGCAGTTCCAAAACGAAAAAGATTTCAAATCAGCAGCTCAGTGAGCTGAGTTTTGTGTTAGCATGTTGCTAAAATAATGACTATATACGATTCCTGTAGCTTTACGTTAGCTTATGTAGTGATTCAAAACCCTAATTTGATTCAAGTACAGTTTTATGTTAACATGCTCCTAAATTAATTACTCAAGTTCATTCCAGTAGCTTTAAGTTAGCATGATTTGATTTGATGCTGTTGTAATTTGAATGAGTCAAAACTCCAATTCAATTCCAGTAGTCTTGCGTTTGCAAGTTGCAAATGTAATTATTCGATACTCTTTAATTAGATTCCAGTGGAGTTTTATGTTCGCATGCACCTAAAGAAACGATTCAAGTTTCATTAAAGTAGCTTTGCATTAGCATGATTCGATTCGATTTGCAAATTTGATTCCAGTAGAGTTTTGTTAACATGTTGACAAGGTAATGAATGCAAGTTTGATTCCAATAGTATTGCATTAAGGTAATGACTGAACTCAAATTTGATCTAAATAGTTTTTTGTTGAAGTAATATCTTGATACTAAAATGTTATTTTAGCATGTTGCTTAGTGTTGGACACCCATAGTGTCTTGAAATGCTCTGTCTAGGTCGGCAGCTCAACCATTTCTGTGTCTCCCTAGGCATTTGAGCTGGCAACAGGCGATTACCTGTTTGAGCCTCACTCCGGAGAGGATTATTCCAGAGACGAAGGTAATTATTCTTCCACAGGTTGGGATTTAACATTATGTAGGTGACACTGGGGACTGAATGGCCTCTGAGCTGTGTTAGAAAAGCCATGTTATAGTCTCCTGAAATCGTGAAACATGGCAGTTTTTGTGTTGCTGATTGTCACAGGATTCCTGCAGTGCTGAAATATACAATATAGTAACCAGAATATATCAATACTACGTCAGCTTTTTTTATTTAACAGTTTCAGTCAATATCATATTTAATTTTTTGTGCATGTTCAGTTTCATTTTTACATTCAGATTACATTTGCCAACTTTATTGCATCTATTCTCACCTTTGGATGTAATCTACTTTCACAAATAATTCAGTTCACTTTTGCTGTGCACACACATTAGGGTTCATCTTTAAAAACACTAATAATTTTATCTTTAACATCAAAACGGATGACATTTTTCCATACAGTACATTAAAATGTACTATTAAAATAGTTTTTTTTTTTTTTTATAAAATAATATAGAATTTTAATTAGCAATTAAATTTACCAATTATTTTTAAGAACAAATTAATATCGGATACAATTTCAATAGTAACAGCTAAGTAATACATTTGATAAAATTAATACTTTTAATACAAATTTTATGTCCTATATATCCTATAATGTGCTAGTTATTTTGTGAAAAGTCCTGTAATCATCAGTGAATTGAAAAATTATATTTGGAGCACGAGTCATTAAAAAAAATAATAAACAGCCATCTGTAAATCAGGACAAACATGAATTGACAGGACAACAGATGACATTTTTAGCACATCAATTCAAGTAAATGGTTTAAAAAGTTCCATCTATAACTTGTTATAAATGTCAGAAGTCTTTTCCCACTGCACACAGATCACATCGCGTTGATCATCGAGCTGCTGGGGAAGATTCCTCGTAAACTCATCACAAACGGCAAATACTCCAAGGAATTTTTCACCAAGAAAGGTACATCTGTCAGTAGACACTTATTACACGAGCGACTGCTTAGCTAATGTGTTTCACTTTCTTGATAAACTTGCTTGGCAGTGTTCAGTAGCTTTGTGTGACTGTCATAGTTTGATTGATGGAGTTATTAGTATAGCTGTACATCGTTTAGTATGAGTGTAACTGTAGTCCATATAACCGCTCTTATTACTGATCGTTCCAGTTCTAAGTTCTGATTGGATGAGGATGTGTCCGTTTGTGTATCTGTGCTCTAGGTGACCTTAGGCACATCACCAAGCTGAAGCCGTGGGGTTTGCCGGACGTGCTCGTCGAAAAGTACGAATGGCCTCGAGAGGAAGCCCAGAATTTCTCAGACTTCCTCCTACCGATGTTGGACCTCGTCCCAGAGAAAAGAGCCACGGCTTCCGAGTGCCTCCGTCATTCCTGGATCGCCACCTAGTGGCCAAAAAGCTCCAACACACACGCACACACACACACACACACACTTCTCTGAACTCATGAATGCTCCCCAGGGGCAGACGCTGTCTTAAGAGCCGTGCCTGGTGTCATGGCAGATATTAGCGAGTACAAGAAGGTCCGCTCACACAGATCCACTTCTCAAATCGTTGTTGCTTTTTTACGTTATTGGTATAATTTGTGTACTGTCATTAGAGTGGTTTGTGCTCTTGCTGATTTATCTAACAGCCACTTCTCTGTGGATTTCCATCATATCACAGGATGCTTTGACACACGTCAGAATTGATTCATCTTCTTAAGAGATTGGATTGTGTCCCACTTCTCTCTGTTTTCTTAAAAGCGTAGTGTTGTAGTAAATCGGACTCAGCAGCTGATTGTAGTTTTGTTGTTTTTTTCAATGTATTAAAAAAAGAGATTGTTAATTACAGCTTCCTTCAGACTGGTTTCCATATCTTCACAAGGGGTTTTACACCCGCTGTCTGAATGGAGGGAACATGAATGGACATTTTTGAAGTTATAAGTGTTATAAATTTCAGAAGTCTTCATATTGAATGTGAGCTGCTATACAGTGTAAGA